>NC_074698.1:11432174-11592174 GCF_029448725.1 Salvelinus fontinalis
TACTCATCGTCCTCCTCATCATCATGTTAGATCAGGCTGCATGGGCCCTACAGTAGCTGTCTCTCTCTGTCTCCCTCCCGCTCTCTCTCTCTGCATTTCAAACAGTGGGCAACAGCTCTGCTTGTCCCCTGGAGAGTTGCAGGCCCCTTTCATTACATCTGATTTCTCTGGGCAGAATTCGCCCACAGCTTTGGGTCGACCCTGTCTCTCATTGGAACTCTAATGAGGGTGGTTTACTGTAGCTCACTGTGGTGAGACTTGGGTTGCTGCTGACAGGGAGTCATTGTGCAGCAGGCCTGCCTGGTAACCTCCTCTCACAGCCCATTTGCTGAACCACTGATAAACAGCAGCTGGAAACTACTGGAGTTCTCTTTGGCTTCTCTGAGATTTTACATGATACATTTGAAGGTGTATTTTGATACTCTTAGAATGTCTATGATCATCAGGTACGTTAACATACATTATACAGCTGGAAACAACTACTCAGCAGTGTCATGAGGGAGATCACTTTACTGGCACTGAAGGATTGGATTGTAAGAGCACTCGTTATGCCCCCCCTTCTCTCTCTCCCTCCAGCTTCTGGCCATGTTAAATATAATGACACCTCATGAGTCTTCACCACACAGAATGTATGGGCAACTTCACAGTGCAAACACACTGTACTGACAGTAATTAGGCTTACAAATCCTCCAATTAGTCCTACTTCCTACTCACAGTCCTCGAGTCATTTCACTTTCTATAGGAGGGAATACATTGGTTGTGATGGCAGCGGGAAAGTACCATGTCTCAGTGGAATTCCCTTTTAATGAATCACACGGTTATCCAGCTGAAATGATGTTTCTGTAGATGTCAGACTAATGTCTTCCCATGTTGATGTCCTTCTGAAGGCTCTAGTTTGGTAGTGTTTTACTGGGCCAGAGGTGAGCCTGTGGAGCTCTGTTCTAAAAAACGATATTTACTTGTCTAATATAGGTCAGCGTCTAGTGACTTTGGTGTGGAGTGTGTGTGTGCGTGCGCAAGCGTGTGTGTCCCTGATCCAGGAACAGGGCTGATTGTTGAGGGGCCCCATTCACACGCTGGTCTTCTCTAAAGCTTGGGCACAGAGAGAAAGACCGGTATGTCTCCCTCTTGAATCATTATGTCCAGTCATTCTGCAGGCACCCCCCTAGAAATGAACATGGAAATGACATTATTAAAGCAGGATGAATAGATGTTGTACTGCTCTTAAGCCAGCAATATATTCGCTGAGAAGTCTCATATTTCTATTGGTTTATTTTGGAAGGAGAGCTGTTTTGTCCTCTGGGACGGCTGTGGTTTACACAACCAGGATTAGAAATTCATATTTCCCACATTTTAAGACAAGATAAATACATGTGTTGGTAATGTGGATCATGCTTTTCTAACGGACTCAATAGAACAGAAACAAAAGCCAATTACTGTAAAAAAAAAAAAAATAGAGAGGCGTTGGAGCATAGACAGGGTGATGCTGTCTGATGGTGGTTCTAATCTACAGACAGCTGTCGTGCTTAGAAGTAGGAATCAGTCATAATTAAAGAGATGTATCATGTTATTCCACGCCTCGCAATCTAATCTTCACTGGTTATTTACATGTAGCTGTTGACTTGGGGGGGGGGTTACTTTTGCACTGATTACTTTGGCACTGGGCAAAGGATGGCTGTTCTTGTCAATGTCAGATGCAATCGCTTTACCATTTTCTAGAAATCCTGCAATTTTATTAGGCATTTTGTAAATCCACTTCATTTGTCCTCTCCATCTATTTGAAATGGCCTAAAACATGATGAAAGAGTCTCAAAATGTACTCGTATTACCATGTCAACTGCCTTTGAAAGGGCATTAACACAACTTTGCTTCATTGACTGTAAAATAGGCCTAGCTTCTGTTTGTCATTGTTGATATTAGCATTCTGAAACTCTTTGTCGCATTCTAAGAAAATCCTCATGTCAGTAAAGGGTCCCAGCTGCTCTCTAAGGCCACATTCATTAGAATGATGATGTTTTTTGTCAGCCTGACTATTGGTTGTCATTCCACCAGGTTCCTGTTGTTGCCATGGAAGGTGACTTTCCAGTCTACTTTGATTTAAGTTAGAGACTCATTAACCCCCAGTTGATGTCGTATTTCACCACCTGGCCACCTCCCCTTGTACTGTCACGTTCCTTGATTAGCGTGTGGACACCATATGCCTAACACAGTTCACAGAGTCTGCTTCAAACACCTGTTCCAAAGTTCTCAATCTTATCCTGATCATAGCACAAAGTATTCCGTGCCATCATGAAAGAGGCTTGGTGGAGAAAATTGCTTTTTCTATCTCACAGCCATCTTTGATTGAAATTACCTCTGTAACTTTGACAATTACAGTATTTCAATATCCACACATTACTGTAATAGCTTGAAGCTTGAGCATTCGTACTGTATTATGTATTATTAATATTCACTTTTGTGAATATATTCTAGTCTATGTTATGTAATAGGACTGGGAATTGCCAGTGATCTCACGATACGATTTCATCACGATACTTAGGTGCCGATACGATGTGTATTGTGATTCTCTATATTTTATATGTATTGTGATTCGCTACTGCGATTTTATTGATATGTATTGGGATTCAATACTGCGATTTTATTGATATGTATTGGGATTCAATGCTGCGATTTTTATTGCGATTCGGTGTTCCAAACATATTGCCATGTCTGCTGCAGAGGTACAAGATTATTATTCATATTTTCATATAAAAATGTAATAAAAAATACATATTATTTTCCCACCATCTGTCACGTTCTGACCATAGTTCTTTGGTGTTTTCTTTGTTTAAGTGTTGGTCAGGACGTGAGCTGAGTGGGCATTCTATGTTGTGTGTCTAGTTTTTCTGTTTCTATGTTTGGCCTGATATGGTTCTCAATCAGAGGCAGGTGTTAGTCATTGTCTCTGATTGGGAACCATATTTAGGTAGCCTGTTTTGTGTTGGGTTTTGTGGGTGGTTCTTTTCTGTCTTTGTGTCTATGCACCAGATAGGACTGTTTCGGTTTTTCACATTTGTTGTTTTTGTATTTTGTAGTGTTCACGTTTATTGTCGTTATTAAACATGATGAACACTAACCACGCTGCGCTTTGGTCTTCTCCTTCGTCCACAGAAGAAAGCCGTTTATGTAATGAAACCAGAAATATTATATCATATCTCCACCAGCATATGCACACTTGAATGCACACACACACATATCACAGTTTAGCACAGCCTAACTGCAGCTGGTCGGAATGGATGTCTTTTCCAGTTGAACAGCCTTAGAGAGTGACTCCTCTGTGGAAATGGTCCAATCAGGTAACTTAACAGTCATACTGATCCCTCCTCTTTGTCAAGATTCCTCACTGTTCAGATTCCCAGCATGGCGTCTGTATCTCCCCAGCCTGCAGCCTCTGATGGACTGAGGGACCTGTTCCATTGTAGCTGTGCTGAAGTCAGACAGTCAGGCATACAACCTAATTGGAAACTTAATCACGTCTGCTGATGGCTGCTGGTGGTGGGAACTAAAGCCCCATAGGAGGAGAGAGTCAGGAGATATCATTGGTACAGTAGGCTAGGCTGCTGGCCTAGATACGTACGTACCAGATGCATTCAAACTAGTGCTTTGTGACGTTTATCATAAGGCTTCATTCGATGCTAGATTTTTGATTCACAATTATAGGTCACTCATCAGATACCACATAAATAATATTCAAACTAACAATAGACAAGTTAAATAATCAGCCTTTGTATCCCAACGAAGGAACGAAAGCTCATAACTGAAAACATCAAGAGAGGTATTTCAAATGAGTCTCATGCTTTCAAGGGCATATGAAGATTGGCGGGACTGGTCCAGGTTGGCTTTCTTTGCCACTGTTGTGTAAGTGCTACATGCTCTACAAACCAGGCTGCCTGTGCCAGCAGCAGCCGAGAGGGAGACATCCGCTGTCACGCTGTGAGGAGATATGACCTAAAAAGTAAGACCACCTCATACAGCATGCTGAACAGCGGGAAACTTTTAGACAGTGACATTGAATCCATTACCCCTCACTCTCTCCCTCCCTCCCTCCTTCTCTCTCTCTTTCTCAATCTCTCCCTCCCTGTCATTCTTTTTTTCACATATACACACGGATTGAGAAAGGGGCATATAAAAAAAGATTCCTTTATGTGACTTTTCTGGCAACCAGAGAACCTTCACGCCAGGGGAGGGGAGTCCCTGTGGAACTCTAACATTTATTTCCCTCTATTCCAGAAATGTGTCATTTGGTTTCTCCATACTCAGAAAACGTGGGCTAGAATGAAACATGAAGTCAAACGTATTACAAATGGAGAAATCTGGACAGAATAAAAATCTGCATGGTGAGATGGGAACATAATGTGTGGCTGGTAGATTGGTAGGGCAATTAAATGCCTTGACTTATTGTGAAGCCAGTATTCCCATAATGGGAGAGCTACAGAAGGGGAGAAATGAACTGTTCTGGACAGTGAAGGGCATTTTCAAGAAGCCACATGGGTAAAGAGAAAATGGCACAGACAGAAGTAAAGTCTTCATTTACTCTGCAGCACAATGACCTTTCTGTGCCATGACTGTGAAGGTCTTTCATGACACAAAGAAACAAATCCTACTGAAATAGTCCAAGTATCATTGATACCAGACCAAGTAGATATGGTGGAGCTCACAGAGTAGCTAACAAGCTTACACAGCAGCTGTCTGTGCATCCCACACTATATCGTTTAATGGCATTGATACCAAAACCAAGGCATGTTTGTAAATGTAATATTCAGGGTTTATCAGTACTGTTAAATCCATAACAAGGACTTGTGCTAACCACTCTCACAGAGCAGAAGCAGAACTAGTCTGGTGATTGTCTGACTACACCTGTGGGGATTTGACCCCTTTGAGAAAGCGACTTTACATTGATTATACCGCTGTGAAGATCATCGCAGTCGCACAGATCGTAAACCAGTCAAACCATCTACATATCCAAAAGCCAGAGCGAGACCCTCTTTTCTCTGCTTCAAGCCTCTTTGATTTCCCCAGCCTTTGTCTGTGTGAGACGATAGGAGGGTTCTCTCTCTCTAAAGAGCTCTGCATCAGCAGTAATCCATATGTGTCTGTATGTGTTCAGATCTCCACAGATTTTGGACCAGGCTGCTGTGTCTTGCTATGGCTTGCTGTTGTGCTGGGCTGGGCACACTGTGCTGGGCTGTGTCTTTTGTCCACTGGCATGGGGATTTGGTGCATTCAGAGCCTGCTTTGCAGCCACCGATTTGGCCCTGTCGGTGTCTTGCTAACCGAATGTCAATTGCTCCCTCTTCCATTGCATACGTTTGACAGCCATCCACTTGACTGGCTACAGCGTAACTGTGTGATGTTTTCTGCGGGCTCCGCTTCCCGACTGAAACGCCAAGCCCTTTGTTTATGTAGGGGTGACAGCCAAACACATTTAGCATGTTTGTGAAGAATACTGATGATTCAAGGACTTGCATTTGCTATTTTGTATGCACAAATTTTGTATTAATTTGTTGTATAAGCATAGACATTGTTGGGGATATACAATGGGTAGGCTATGGTATATTTTGATAACCTAGAATTAGGTATTTTACTAATATTCTACCAAAAACGACATATTTGCCCCAAGTATTTAAATCAATCGTTTTTTTATTATCAAATAAACATAGTGAATTAAATCTAACCTATCGTGTGCTTCCTCTTTTAATATGCACTTCTTTAAAAATCTATCTTAAAGAACATCTTAACTGGATTCAGTGCTGATGCTGGTGTTACCACGGCAACCCTAAATCCATAAACTCCCCTGCAGTTTTCGCCTGGCAGAGTGGTGCCATTTTCCCTTCTCCCCTCCTCCCCAAGACATTCACGATGCAACATTACTGCTGTTTCTTTAATAGGCAGCAGCACATGACAGGGGGTTTGCCTCCTTCATAACCACTGCTTTCACAAGTGCATATTTTTCATGTCAGAAGGACTTAAATCTAAATCAAAGACAACCTTTCATTGGAAAGTGTCTACTGTGAAAAACACGTTTTATTTCTTTCTCTGAATCTTATCAACAATGCTTTTATGAAGTTATATGAATATAGTATGTGAATGTAGAATATAAATAACAAACAGTTGATCAGTTTGAATAAATTGTCATATCAGACTGAGATGCATGAGGAAAGTGACCATGCATTCCTCTTACATTAATGTTTAATGCAGTACGGACATAAAACTGAAAAATCCTAAGCCTCAAAATTACCACTACTGAACAAACAACCCATGGAAATCCCTGGTCAACCGCTCTGCACGATTTCAGGACCCTGGACAGCAGCCACTCTGAAACTATACCTGGCATCGCACTTCACTGCTAGTCTTGCAGGGCCCTACAGGGTGAGAAGCCGTCTGTAGTTTGACTCTTAAGATGTTCAGACTTGAAAAGTGTGGAAAAACTGACAGTTTCATCCCCTCCCGCATCTGTATTGAGGAATACCAAAACAAACAAATAACCCATGTACCTCACTGTGCTACGTGGTCTGACTGCATTGGCCAGAGTGATTGATGATTAAACACATAGTGCAGAACTCAATCAAGAACCAGGGACTCAGCTCAACACCATACCACCACTTTAAAGTGTTCTGATACGTATAGATAGGAAGAAACACTTAATCTGCTTCTCCACAGCACATTGACATGTATCCCCCCCCCCCACCCCCCCCCCAGACCAGAGGGACCAGGGACTTGGTAGGCTGTGGAGATTGATATCAGTGTAATCTAACCTCTCTAGTTCCATTAAAGGAACATTATGGGAGCCTTAACAGACTAATCCTTCCAAGGAGCTGGGATATGGCGTTGGGATGGGACCTGTATCTAGAATCAGTCTGCCATGTCCACCTCCTCTGTGGGATTATAACCCCCTCTAACTCTTCAGTCTCCATCTGATTTCTACTTTATTTTGGCCTCCCCCACAGATATTGGGCCAGCCAAACATAAGAGTAGCTAGTCTGTATATGTGAAATCCTCTTAGAGAAGACACTGTGGATGGATGATGGGTTGTGGACTGGGAGTGGGGATAAAGAAAGGGTTTCAGCTGACAGAAGGTCACTACCCACTCAATATGCCAAGCTTGACATGAAGTGGTCCTCGACTACGCTCGCGTGGTAGAGATGGGATGTGAGATGTGGACCTCAGAAGTGTCAAAGGAGCGCAAATGTCCTTTGAAAATGTTGAAGTATTTATAAGCTGGTTCCGTTGGAATCTTTGTGACAAATGCAACACATAGAACAGCTTTCTTATGTAGATTTCCTGGCAGAGAAGTGTGCTATGTATACAGATTCATTTCTGATCTAGGAGGAATCATAACCCAGATGCTGTATCACTCCCTATACGCCATCTCATCAAAGTGTGCCTCTATAACAGGTCCCAGACCTAGGTCGTGTATGCAGTAAGAGTTCTGCATTACAGTGCGAGTGATTTCCTCATGAGCCTCCTCTTGGGAAATCAACGTCATTAAAAGGTTCTCCCTTCTTCGTAGCTGTAATTAGTGCGACAAGTTCTGGAGAGTGAGACTCGCATCCGGTGACAGAGAACCAGACCACTTCCTGACATAGTATCAATGACTGACGCTGCTAATCATTTCAAACACAAAAGGTTTTTAGCACTTTTTAAAATTTGAATAAGCAGTTCTCTCATTTAGCAGGTGTTGTTTTGCCTATTAATTAGCACTATATTTATTCATCAACTGACACATTGAAGAACTAGGCCTATAAGCAAGTAAATTCCAAATGTATATGTGTGCAGTTCAATTAATACATATTAATGTGCATGTACACCGTGGCCCATCTAATGTTGCAAGCCCCAATTCTGATTTGTGCTCTGATATCTGCTTCACTGATTTCTGCTCTCGTAAAAACCTGGGTTTTCTGCAAGTTAACACTAACAACGTATTACCTACAATTAATCAATTGAAAGTGTGGGTTCACAGCTCCAATCCAGATGTGTTGGTCATTACTGAGACGTGATTAAGAAAGAGTGTTTTGAACACGGATGTTAACCTTTCTGGTTATATCCTTTTTCAGCAAGACAGATCTTCCAAAGGTGGTGGAGTGGAAATCTTTTACCAAGGAACACCTTCAGTGCTCAGTTGTCTCCACCATGTCTGTCCCCTAACAATTTGATTTGCTGGTTTTACGCATTACATTTCAAAATAACTCTTTGTTGACTGTTACTGGGTGTTATCGGCCACCATCAACACCAGCCTGTACCCTACCTGCTCTCTCATGGCCCCTTACACTAAGTCTGAGTTTGTCCTGCTAGGTGACCTAAACTGGGACATGCTTAAACCACCTGACCAAGTCCTAAAGCAATGGGACTCCCTAAATCTTTCCCAGATTATTACCAATCCCACAAGGCATGACTCCAAACACCCAGAAAAGGCTACTCTCCTTGATGTTATCATCACAAATAATCTTGATATGTATCCGTCTGGTATTTTCTGTAAAGACCTTAGTGATCACTGTTTTACAGCCTGTGTTTGTAATGGCTGCTATGTGAAATAACTTGTCCTGATATGTCATAGACACTTGTTAAAAAACTTTAATGAGCAAGACTTCCTTCATGATCTGTCCTCTGTAAATTTGGTATAGAATCAGCTTGATCCCCTCTGTCGACGATACTTGGACCTTATTTTTTAATATTTTTAGTGGTATTGTTAACAAATACGCACCCATAAAGAAAATGAGAATTAAAAACAGGTTCAGCCCCTGGTTCGGCCGTGATCTGGCAGAGTTATTCCACCTCAAGAATTCCATTTGGCAATTCGCGCCGCACACGCGTACTCAGGCTGACTGGCTCTTGTTCAGGCAAATTAGAAATAAGTGCACTCAGGCTATCCATAAGGCCAAAGTTAGTTACTTTAAGGAGCAGTTCTCTCTCTGTGAGTCTATCCCCAAGAAGTTCTGGAAAATGATTAAATTACCTGGAGAATAAACCCTCCTCTTCACAGCTGCCCATTTCCTAAACGATATCATAACCGCCATTGATAAAAGACAGTACTGTGCAGCCGTATTCATCGACCTGGCCAAGGCTTTCGACTCTGTCAATCACCACATTCTTATCGGCAGACTCAATAGCCTTGGTTTCTCAAATGCCTGCCTCGCCTGGTTCACTAACTACTTATCAGACAGAGTTCATTGTGCCAAATCAGAGGGCCTGTTGTCTGGACCTCTGGCAGTCTCTATGGGGGTGCCACAGGGTTCAATTCTCGTGCCGACTCTTTTCTCTGTATACATCAAGGATGTCGCTCTTGCTGCTGGTGATTCTCTGATCCACCTCTACGCAGACGACACCATTCTGTATACTTCTGGCCCTTCTTTGGACACTGTGTTAACTAACCTCCAGACAAGCTTCAATGCCATACAACACTCCTTCCGTGGCCTCCAACTGCTCTTAAATGCTAGTAAAACTAAATGCATGCTCTTCAACCGATCGCTGCCCGCACCTGCCCGCACGTCCACGTCCAGTATCACTACTCTGGACGGTTCTGACTTAGAATATGTGGACATCTACAAATACCTAGGTGTCTGGTAAGACTGTAAACTCTCCTTCCAGACTCACATTAAGCATCTCCAATCCAAAATTAAATCTAGAATCGGCTTCCTATTTCGCAACAAAGCCTCCTTCACTCATGCTGCCAAACATACCCTTGTAAAACTGACCATCCTACCAATCCTCGACTTCGGTGATGTCATTTACAAAATAGCCTCCAATACCCTACTCAATAAATTGGATGCAGTCTATCACAGTGCCATCCGTTTTGTCACCAAAGCCCCTTACACTACCCACCACTGCGACCTGTACACTCTCGTTGGCTGGCCCTCGCTTCATACTCGTCGCCAAACCCACTGGCTCCAGGTCATCTACAAGACCCTGCTAGGTAAAGTCCCCCCTTATCTCAGCTCGCTGGTCACCATAGCAGCACCTACCTGTAGCACGCGCTCCAGCAGGTATATCTCTCTGGTCACCCCCAAAACCAATTCTTCCTTTGGCTGCCTCTCCTTCCAGTTCTCTGCTGCCAATGACTGGAACGAACTACAAAAATCTCTGAAACTGGAAACACTTATCTCCCTCACTAGCTTTAAGCACCAGCTGTCAGAGCAGCTCATAGATTACTGCACCTGTACATAGCCCATCTATAATTTAGCCCAAACAACTACCTCTTTACCTACTGTATTCATTTATTTATTTTTGCTCCTTTGCACCCCATTATTTCTATCTCTACTTTGCACTTTCTTCCACTGCAAACCAACCATTCCAGTGTTTTTTTTACCTGCTATATTGTATTTACTTCGCCACCATGGCCTTTTTATATTTTTATTTATTTTTATATATATTTTGTTTGCCTTCACCTCCCTTATCTCACCTCACTTGCTCACATTGTATATAGACTTATTTTTCACTGTATTATTGACTGTATGTTTGTTCTACTCCATGTGTAACTATGTGTTGTTGTATGTATCGAACTGCTTTGCTTTATCTTGGCCAGGTCGCAATTGTAAATGAGAACGTGTTCTCAATTTGCCTACCTAGTTAAATAAAGGTGAAATAAATAAATACATTTGCTGTCAAACATGTATTTTGTAGTAAAGTTTATGAATAGTTATTTGATTGGATTAGGTGGCTCTCCAAGATTTCTCCGGACATTTTTATTGCATTTTGCCTACGTATTCACATTGTATAACCACGATTTGTGCCGCTAAATATGCACATTTTCGAACAAACCATATATGTATTGTGTAATATGATGTTATAGGACTGTCATCTGATGAAGTTTGAGAAGGTTAGTGAAAAAATTAATATATTTTGCTGGTTTATTCGCTATCGCTACTGTTGGCTTGAATCAATGTAGTTGTGTGGTAGGCTATTGTAGTAAGCTAATATAATGCTATATTGTGTTTTCGCTGTAAAACACTTAAAGAATCGGAAATATTGGCTGGATTCACAAGATGTTTGTCTTTTATTTGCTGTACAACATGTATTTTTCATAAATGTTTTATGATGAGTATTTAGGTATTTCAATTTGGTCTCTGTAATTGTTCTAGCTGCTTCGGTGCTATTTGTGATTACAGGTGCAATGTAAAACTATGATTTATACCTGAAATATGCAAATTTTTCGAACAAAACATAAATTTATTGTATAACATGTTATAAGACTGTCATCTGATGAAGTTGTTTCTTGGTTAGTTTGGTTGGTTTTGTGCAAGCTACCTGTGCTGTGAAAAATGTCTGTGCTTTTTTGTATTTGGTGGTGAGCTAACATAAATATACGTAGTGTTTTCGCTGTAAAACATTTTAAAAATCGGACATGTTGACTGGATTCACAAGATGTGTATCTTTCATTTGCTGTATTGGACTTGTTAATGTGTGAAAGTTAAATATTTCAAAAAAATATATTTTGAATTTCGCGCCCTGCACTTGGCCTGGCTGTTGTCATAAGTGTACCGAAGTTGGGCTTGCAGCCCAAAGAAGTTAAGGTTGCAGTGACACATCCATAACCTGAGCGGAAACCAGATTGCATACCAGAGAGAATACTATAGACATCAAGAAAGCCAGAATTTGTTCTCAATTGACTTGCCTAGTTATATAAATGTTTGAATTGTATGAACACTAGTTTTGTGTCTTGAAATACTTTAGGGAAGAATATATGATTTTATTCTGTGTAGGTTCCCGAGTGGCGCAGCGGTCTAAGGCACTGCATCTCAGTGCAAGACGCGTCACTACAGTCCCTGGTTTGAATCCAGGCTGTATCACATCCGGCCGCAATTGGGAGTCCCATCGGGCGGCACACAATTGGCCCAGTGTCGTCCGGGTTTGGCCGGGGTAGGTCGTCATTGTAAATAAGAATTTGTTCTTAACTGACTTGCCTAGTTAAATTAAAATTAAAAAATTAAAAAACATGAACTCAATTTGTCAGATAGTGATTGCACTACTCCCTAAGGAGGCAGTGGCTGAGACAACAGATGCTCTGGCTTTATACACTGCACTCTTTGAGAGAGGTAGTTAGCAAAATAGGCCAAAGACCCCTCAGAGACACCAATACTCCTTTGCTGGCCCACAAGAATGGAATGGTCTACCGTATCAAAAGCTTTGACCAAGTCAATAACAATAGCAGCAAAACATTGCTTAGAATCAAGGGCAATGGTAACATAATTTAGAATCTTTAAGGTTGCAGTGACACATCCATAACCTGAGGAAACCAGATTGCATACCGAAGAGAATACTATAGACATCAAGAATGACCAGCCGTAGAAAAATGCTTATTGAAATTCTCAATTATAGTGGATTTGTCGGTGGTGACATTGTTTCCTATCTTCAGTGCAGTTGGAAGCTGGGAGGAGGTGTTCTTATTCTCCATGGACTTTAGTGTCCCAGAACTTTTTTGAGTTTGTGTTGCAGGAAGCAAATTTCTGCTTGAAAAAGCTAGCCTTGGCTTTTCTAACTGCCTGTGTATATTGGTTCCTAGCTTCCCTGGGTCGCTCCTCTTTTCAGTTCGCTGCAGTTAGCGACTGGAACGAGCTGCAACAAACACTCAAACTGAACAGTTTTATCTCAATCTCTTCATTCAAAGACTCAATCATGGACTCTCTTACTGACAGATGTGGCTGCTTCACGTGATGTATTGTTGTCTCTACCTTCTTGACCTTTGTGCTGTTGTCTGTGCCCAATAATGTTTGTACCATGTTTTGTGCTGCTACCATGTTGTGCTGCTGCTATGTTGTGTTGCTACCATGCTGTGTTGTCATGTGTTGCTGCCATGCTATGTTGTTGTCTTAGGTCACTCTTTATGTAGTGTTGTGGTGTATGTCTTGTCGTGTGTTTTGTCCTATATTTGTATTTTATGTCAACATTTTAGTCCCTGCCCCCGTCCCCGCAGGAGGCCTTTTGCCTTCTGGTAGGCCATCATTGTAAATAAGAATTTGTTCTTAACTGACTTGCCTAGTTAAATAAAGGTTAAATATATATATTGTTTAGTATGGGGTGGAGGTGGGAGTTGCACTAGGAGGCATATTCTTTTACCAATCATTCATGATAGTGTCTCTTTGCGGTGCATATTTTTGCACATGCATTATCATGTTTTCCACATCCATTTCCATTCCATTGCATTAATTATTATTATATGGCCACAGCAGGGCTTTTCATGGGTGAAGAGACCTAAGTCCACCTTTTAATCCCAATATCTCCTTCTCGGAGACGTGAAGAAGACTGACGCTGATTTAAAGCTCCCGAGGGCATTCATTCTAGGTTTGGGCGATATACCATTTATACCGTATACCGGGGGGTATTTCGACATAGCGATTGTATGATTTTCAATACCATTTAAAAAAAAACTGGGTTGGGGCACCCCCGCCTCACGGCGGTTGCGTGCCACGCCAATGCTTAAGTTAAGTACAATTATAATAAATCTATAATGTGTTTAATACATTACATCCAGCTAAGGGCTCCAGCTATTGATTTGGTTTGGTAACTTGCTAGCTAAGTGGCTAGATGTCAAGATCAAGCTTCCGGTTACTGCAGAGACATTCAATCCCCTCCAGGGGATTTTTGTGCGTCCCCTAAAAATAACGCCCCTTGTGTGCACTTCCGGTAATACCATATACCCCGGTATGGTACAAATCAAATCAAACTTTATTTGTCACATGCGCCGAACACAACAAGTGTACTGTAGACCTTACTGTGAAATGCTTACTTACAAGACCTTAACCAACAGTGCAGTTCAAGAAGAGTTAAGGAAATATTTACCAAACAAACTAAAGTTAAAAAAAATATATAAAAAATAACACAATAAAATAACAATAACGAGGCTATATACAGGGTACCGAGTCAGTGTGCGGAGGTACAGGCTAGTTGAGGTAATTTTGTACATGTAGGTGGGGTGAAGTGACTATGCATAGATAATAAACAGTGAGTAGCAGCAATGTACAAAACAAATGGAGGGGGGTGTCAATGTAAATAGTCCGGTACCCATTTCATTAATTGTTCAGCAGTCTTATGGTTTGGGGTAGAAGCTGTTAAGGAGCCTTTTGGTTCTAGACTTGCCGCTCTGGTACCGCTTGCCGTGCGGTAGCAGAGAAAACAGTCTATGACTTGGGTGACTGGAGTCTCTGACAATTTCATGGGCTCCACTACAGCCCCGTCGATGTTAATGGGGGCCTGTTCGGCCCGCCTTTTAGTCCACGATCAGCTCCTTTGTCTTGCTCACAGAAATGGTAAGAAAATCTGCATACCCCCCAACTCTAATTAATTTGAAAAGAAGCTTGACATTAACTGAAATTCAATAACATGTCTTATTTGTTACAACTGAAAGGCAATACATTGATTTGTGATAATATTACCTGGCCGTTAAAGGGGTACGCTCAATGCCGTCAGGGGTATGCCAAATAAAAATGTGATTCACATTTTTACATATATATATAATTACAATTAAATTAAAATTAAATTAAAATCTTCACATTTTCAAACAGTACATTTATATTTTCAAACATTTGGGTGAGGTTTTTTTCTCACCTGAGTAGCCTCGTTTCACTGCCAAAAATGAAATTAAACCATCTAGTGTTCAGCGAAATAACAACACAATGTTAAATACAGGTAGTCTAGTCAAATAATTAACATCCAATCACATTAACCGTTACTTTCTCGCGGGAAACCTTTACTCTTGCACAGACATTTAAAAACTAAACATGACCATTTGAAAAATAAGCCGCGGGAGTTTTTTGAGCGAGAATAAAGACGAGTTTCGAGTAATAAGACATTTATAAAAGCAACAGATACCATTAATAAGAAGGGGCTAGAAGCGTCTTATATGGTGAACTACCGAGTGCCTAGGACAGGCAAGCCCCATACTATTGTGAAGGATTTATTTCTTCCTGCTGCCGCGGATATGGCTGGGACAATGCTGGGGGAAAAGGCCCAAAAAAATACACATACAATGTCATCATCAAACAACACTGTTTCACGGCGCATCAGTGACATGGCAGGAGATGTTTTGAATCAATTACTGCTTCGCAAACAAGCCAGTGAATTATATGCGTTACAGCTGGATGAGTCAACAGACGTGGCGAGCCTGGCACAGCTCCTGGTATATGTCCATTACGTTTATGGGGGAGTCAATTAAGGAAGACATCCTCTTCTGCAAACCTTCTGGAAACCAGGACAACATGAGAGGATATTTTTAAAGTACTGGACAGTTTTGTGAAATCAAATGGTGGTCAAGATGTGTTGGTATCTGTACTGATGGCGCAAAAGCCATGACAGGCTGACATATTGGAGTGGATACGCGCATGCAAGCAGTTGCTCCCTACGCTACTTGGGTACACTGCAGCATCCACCGAGAGGATCTCGCTGCCAAGGGAATGCCTGACAGCTTGAAAGACATTTTGGACACTACAGTGAACATGGTTAACTTTGTTACAACAAGGGCCCTGAACCCTTGTGTATTTTCTGCATTATGCAATGATATGGGCAGCGACCATGTAAAGCTTTTACAACATACAGAAGTGCGCTGGTTATCAAGGGGCAAAGTTTTGACACTTTTTTAAAATTGAGAAGTGAGCTTAAAGTTTTCTTTACTGACCACCATTTTCACTTGTCTGACTGCTTGCATGATGACGAGTTTCTCACACGACTGGCCTATCTGGGTGATGTTTTTTCTCGCCTGAATGATCTGAATCTAGGATTACAGGGACTCTCCGCAACTATATTCAATGTGCGGGACAAAATTGAGGCTATGATTAAGAAGTTGGAGGTTGGACAACACACAGGTCTTTCCATCATTGTATGATTTTTTTGTGTGCAAATGAACTCAAGCTTACGGACAATGTCAAATGTGATATAGCGAAGCACCTGAGTGAGCTGGGTGCGCAATTACAGAGGTACTTTCCCGAAACAGACGACACAAACAACTGGATTCGTTATCCCTTTCATGCCCTGCCTCCAGTCCACTTACCGATATCTTAACAAGAGAGCCTCATCGAAATTGCAACAAGCGGTTCTGTGAAAATTGAATTTAATCAGAAGCCACTACCAGATTTCTGAATTGGGCTGCGCTCAGAGTATCCTGCCTTGGCAAATCGCACTGTTAAGACACTGATGCCCTTTGCAACCCCGTACCTATGTGAGAGTGGATTCTCAGCCCTCACTAGCATGAAAACTAAATACAGGCACAGACTGTGTGTGGAAAATGATTTAATACTGAGACTCTCTCCAATAGAACCCAACATTGCAGAGTTATGTGCATCCTTTCAAGCACACCCTTCTCATTAACCTGTGGTGAGTTATTCACCATCTTTGATGAACAAATAAGGTTTTATATGTAAGATGGCTAAATAAGGAGCAAAATTATTGATTATTATTATTTATTATTATTTGTGCCCTGGTCTTATAAGAGCGCTTTGTCACTTCCCACAAGCCGGGTTGTGACAAAAACTCACACTCATTCTTATGTTCTTATGCAGGCTTACAATGATGGCAAAAAACAAAATTTGAGAGTGCACTGACCCTGGTGCTACAGGGGATACACAGCGGCAGGTTGAATGTTTGAAGGGGTATGGGACTAAAAAAAGTTTGGGAACCACTGGCCTAAACCATTTACCTGTCATCGCCACTTTACTCCACGTTTTAACATACAGAAAACACATTGGTAATTCATCCATATGCATTCCCATGTGACTCAGTCTATAGTTATGTATTTACAAATCTTTGCATTGGTTTCACAAACCAAATCTTACATAGTGAGATTTTAAGTTGCCAATGCAAAAAACAGTTGTCCCTGTTTGAGTAAATCTTTAGGCTTGAGTTCCTTGAGGGTTGTAGGCAGCAGAAAGTGTGGGAGCTTTAGATCGGACGATAGATGTCAGTCAGGGATGCCAATTACAGGAGTGTGGATCCTTAGCATATGTGCTAAATGGAGCAGAACGTTCATCCCCTGAGTGCACCACGGCAGAGCCGATGAGCCATGTGGACGCCAGGGAGAGAGTGGCCACTTGGGACCCAGCCAAAGACCAACCCATCCCATAGCTCATCTCTGTCTCTCAGTGTCACTCTATGTCTCTTAGTGTCTCTCTGTGTCACTCATACAAACACAGAGTCCTCCACTAGAGAAACACAGAGTCCTCCACTAGAGAAACACAGAGTCCTCCACTAGAGAAACACAGAGTCCTCCACTAGAGAAACGCAGAGTCTTCCACTAGAGAAACGCAGAGTCCTCCACTAGAGAAGCACAGAGTCCTCCACTAGAGAAACACAGAGTCCTCCACTAGAGAAACACAGAGTCCTCCACTAGAGAAACCCAGACTCCTCCACTAGAGAAACCCAGACTCCTCCACTAGAGAAACACAGACTCCTCCACTAGAGAAACACAGACTCCTCCACTAGAGAAACACAGACTCCTCCACTAGAGAAACACAGAGTCCTCCACTAGAGAAACACAGACTCCTCTCAATCCGTTGTCTCATTTACATTTTCGTCTCACTAGAGCTTTATCAATTCCACCTCTTCATGTGACACAGGGATAATGGGTCTCTGGTGCAGGCTGTGGCCAGGTACGCCTCTATAACTACCCAGGCAGAAAGATAGGAGCTAGCGATGCTATCTGTGGACAACATTAAAAACAAAAGGGTGTTTTAAAGACGCCCAGTGGGAAGTGACATGAACTTGACATGAAGTGGGCTCATCTGATGCAGCCTACAGTCTCCTGTGGATTCTCAAGACAGGCCTGTGAGACAGTGAAAAATGTTCATCGCTACTCTCCAGCCTGGAGTCTACAAATGTAATTCTACTACAGCAGCGATATCAGCCCAGATGCACTCGTTTTTTTGGTCGTTCATCAATCAAATGCCAAGCAGAAAAAATCATCCAGAGACAGTACACTTGAGAAATCTGGCGCTTAGCAACATACAGGACTTGACTGCAAATACCATAATATTTGTGATTTATTCAAAAATGCATTAATGATGCTTCTTCTGAATATGCCATTCTGTCAGTGATATGATTTATCATACACAGTGGGGGCATGGTCATTTACTAAAGTATGACAGAATTAGGTTATTGAGCTGAGTTAATTTCCAGAGGGAACCACCCCCAGTGGGAAAAAAACATGATTTGCCAATTAACAATAATCTCTCCTGTCCTTTTCAGGGACATTACAATAACTGCAATAGCTTTTTAAAGCTAGACGTTTAAATGAAGGCACAAAGCATGTCCATAATCATGAATAAACTCTGTGGAAATTTCAGAAAGTTAGTTGTTATATGCTCATTAGTTTCTCCAGTGTAGTGTTTATGTACAGCTACTGTCTATTTGATAAAGACCACACTAGGTTAACCTTGTCACGCCCTGGCCATAGAGAGGCTTTTATTCTCTATGTTGGTTAGGCCATGGTGTGACTAGGGTGGGCATTCTAGTTTCTTTATTTCTATGTTTTCTATTTCTATGTTTTGGCCGGGTATAGTTCTCAATCAGGGACAGCTGTCTATCGTTGTATCTGATTGGGAATCATACTTAGGCAGCCTGTTTTTCCCACCTTAGTTGTGGGTAGTTGTCTGTGTTAGTGGCCTGTATAGCACTAGTCAGCTTCACGTTCATTTCTGTTGTTGCTTGTTTTTGTTGGTGACATTCATAATAAAAAGTAATGTACACTCACCACGCTGCACCTTGGTCCGGTCATTTCCACCCTGACGACGATCGTGAAAAACCTGTACATACAGTACTTTATGATAAATCACACTAATATCATCAGTTCATAATTTCAATGAAACAGACAAACGAGGATATTACAATAATCAGAATAAGCACTATTTGCTTTGACATCAACCGAATACAGAATATAAGGGAAATTATGAAAATGAATTATTGAACTATCAAGTGCATAATCTGCTAAATTGTAATTACTCGATTTATTGCCTACCTCATGCCTTTTGCACACATTGTATATAGATTCTCTTTTTTTTCCTACCATGTTATTGACTTGTTTATTGTTTACTCCATGTGTAACTCTGTGTTGTTGTCTGTTCACACTGCTATGCTTTATCTTGGCCAGGTCGCAGTTGCAAATGAGAACTTGTTCTCAACTAGCCTACCTGGTTAAATAAAGGTGAAATAAAAAAATTAAATAAAAAATAAAGTGGGCCGTCATTGAAAATAAGAATTTATTCTTAACCGACTTGCCTAGTTAAATAAAGGTTAAATTTAAATATTTAACCCAATTTAAAAAAAATAATAAACGTCTGTATTTAATGCAGAACAGGATGGCTAACAAAGTACATTATTTCCCGGCTGTCAGTAGCGCTAATGATGTGCCATTCAAACCCCTGCAACACAGTGAGGATGCTCTGACAAGTGGAAAATCAGAAAGATGACAAGTCATCTATAAAAATACTTACACTGAAGATAATTAGTCATCTCTGCATATAACCATGAGTGGAATACCAAGTAGCTAGGCCGATAGCAAAATATATTTGAACATCAACTTTATGTGTATATTTTTGTAGTTTGGGGTCATCTTGAAATGGGGGGCCATTTTAATCAGGCAAAGGGAAACTGCTGAAAAAAATATGGTTTGGATTTTGAATGGAGAGCTAATGTATTTTGCTGACACATCTGCCTGGCTCCATCACAGAACTTATGATCTGCAGGTCCCAGCTGTATGCCAGCACAGAGTTCATGCTTTAGTGTGTTAGTGTGAAATTGTTGTGTGTTTGTGTGTGCGTGTGTGCGTGCATGCTCGCATATGTAAATGTGTGTGTATGTGTTTCTTTAAGAGAGAGTAAAACCAAATTGTGTATGTTTTACATGGTTGGGAAATGTGAGGGGGACTTGTGCTTTCATAGCTCCAGTCTTGTCTTGTACATCTCAGTTTTTCAATTGCCTTCTAGTGCTGTAGCAGGGCCCAGAGGGCAGGAAGGTGGATTTGACCTTATCAATGTTCTGAAGAACAACATACAGTACCAGTCAAAGGTTTGGACACACCTACTCATTCAAAGGTTTTTCTTTATTTTTACTATTTTCTACATTGTAGAATAATAGTGAAATCATCAAAACTAAGAAATAACACATTTGGAATCATGCAGTAACCAAAAAAGTGTTAAACAAATCACCATATATTTTATATTTGAGATTCTTCAAAGTAGCCACCCTTCGCCTTGATGACAGCTTTGCACACTCTTGGCATTCTCTCAACCAGCTTCACCTGGAATGCTTTTCCAACAGTCTTCAAGGAGTCCCCACATGTGCTGAGCACTTTTTTTACTGCTTTTCTTTCACTTTGCAGTCCAACTAATCCCAAACCATCTCAATTGGGTTGAAGTCAGGTGATTTGAAGCCAGCTCATCTGATGCAGCATTCCATCACTCTCCATTGACATTTTCGTAAAGTGCAGTCACAAAAAAAACATGAAGTGCTATGATGAAACTGGCTCTCACGAAGATAGCCACAGGAAAGGAAGACTCAGAGTTACCTCTGCTTCAGAGGATAAGTTCATTAGACTAAACTGCACCTCAGATTGCAGCACAAATATATGCTTCACAGAGTTCAAGTAACGGACACATCCCAACATCAACTGTTCAGAGGAGACTGCTTGAATCAGGCCTTCATGGTCGAATTGCTGCAAAGAAACCACTACTATAGGACACCAATAAGAAGAAGAGACTTGCATGGCCAAGAAACACAAGCAATGGACATTAGACTGGTGGAAATCTGTCCTTTGGTCTGATGAGTCCAAATTTGAGATTTTTGGTTCCAAACCGCCATGCCTTTGTGAGACGTAGAGTAGGTGAATGGATAATCTCCTCATGTGTGATGGTTCCCACTGTGACGCATGGAGGAGGAGGTGTGATGGTGTGGGGCTGCTTTGCTGGTGACAGTCTGTGATTTCTTTAGAATTGAAGGCACACTTAACCAGCATGGCTACCACAGCGTGAAGTAAAAGCAGCCAACAATTGCTCAGCATATGTTGGGACTCCTTCAAGACTGTTGGAAAAGCATTCCAGGTGAAGCTGGTTAAGAGAATTCCAAGAGTGTGCAAAGCTGTCATCATGGCGAAGGGTGGCTACTTTGAAGAATCTCAAATATAAAACATACTCTGATTTGTTTAACACTTTTTTGGTTACTACGTGATTCCATATGTGTTGTTTCATAGTTTTGATGTCTTCACTATTATTCTACAATGTAGAAAATAGTAAAAATAAAGAAAAATCCTGGAATGATTGGCTGTGTCCAAACTTTTGACTGGTACTGTACAAAGCGAAAAACTTAGCTTTAATGTTACAAGCTGTATAGCTGAATTTCCCATTCACTTGAAGGGAAAGATTTGTAATACCTCCATATATGATGTACCCATACATGTGTTATTCATATAGTGAGCTTCATTTTCTCTCAGTTAATTGAAAATGCTGTGCTAATTATTGAATGGTATTCCTCAAGAACATCTGACTACTGCAGAGACTACTGATCAAATAGCCAAGGACATTTTGGTTATTTGTACAGCATGTTAGGCAACAGCAAAGAGCATTACAGATTGAAAGGCTTTTGTGAAAGTTAATTTAGGAGCCTTGACCAGTGAAATAGCTGTTTCTCTTCCTTTTTCTGCAACAGTAATTTCTGAGCCTCACTTTGTTCTGTACCTGGACAGAAAGTGCTTATTTCAGGCAGAAAGCCTATTATGTTCTTCGTATCCAACATCCTGATACGGTCTCCTACTGTCAGTGATGGCTTTATCCCGTTCCCCCAAAAGCACATTACCATATGTATATGTTCAATGGAAAATAGAGAGAGTCATTCTATTTGCACAGTCTACCTTGCCGGCATCATTGCTATTGTCCAATCTTTAACTGAGCAAAAAAAATACAAAAATCATGGATCTTGAATTATGTCGTTTTACCACTTTTTTGGGGGAACTTTAACTATTTCTTCTTTCTGGATGTTAGTAAAACCTGTGACTTTCCTAAATAATGTTGCAGCACTCGTTGCATGTCTTTGGGTAGAGTGGAAGATTTATATTAGATCTGACGAATGAGATGCTGAAGTGACCAGCCCTTGTCAATACTGTTTACATGTCTGGACATGCATTCCTCTAATAAAACTGAACATATTCTCTCTGTTTTGTATTTTTTTGAAGTTGTATTGTGCTATCTATTGTTCTGTGACAATATGACCATGGACCAAATCTCCATGGTGACTACCCTTAAATTCACCTGCAGTTGATTCAGTAAAGCAAGGGCTTCGTGTTGTACTATCCCTGATGTGCAGTTTAACTCCCTTTCACTGACCTGCTGTCCCGTGTCTGAGACGACTGGTGAAATGCTGAGTGGTCTGATTGAAGGTCCAGAGAGACCCGCCTGCCCAGATGGAATGAGCTAGCCTGTAATGAATAGGGTGTGGGGAGAAAGGTTACTGTCTCCTGTGAGGTTCTGAATTATGCACTACAACCCAATACTATATATGATTGTGATTGAATACTCAATGTGATTGAATATTAGCAACTGTTGGCCTGGGCGCCTGGGTGTCTGTGTGTGTGTGCTGGAAGTAACAGTTAGCCCCAGATAAGTGTGCTGGAAAGCTGTGGGTAGCCTTGAGCGAGAACAGTGGGCTTTGTATGCAGGTGCGAATAGCTCAGACAATGTTGCAGAGCTGTCTGACCTCAGTCTCTGGGGTGAGGGAGCGTAATCTACACAGCAACAGCGCCGGGACACCAAAGAGCGCAAAGAGGCTAGGACTAGCCTGAGCGCCGGCGATAGGCTGGGTGAGTCTAAACCACGCCCAGTCTCTACTCTGACAGGCCGGCTCGGAAGTGGGAACTATCTCTGTCATGAGTATATTATAATATCTTTGTCAGGAACAAGTCAGTTCCTTGTTCCACCCTGCGGGGTGGTGCAGTGAACCCGTATATACGAAAGCAGCATTTGCCATTTATTACTTAGTTAATAAAAAATACATAGCATACAATTAGTGACTCATTGTCATACTTGTCCTTATACCAGATTGAATTGACGCAACCCTAACACTCCCTTGGGGGGGGGGGGGGGGGGGGGGGGTCAATTAATAATAAGGACTTTGAAAGAATATTCTGACTCCCAGCCTTGCCACGTCTTAACATTTTGTTCACATGTTGTCACCCCATTAGGTAGCAGTAATTTTGGATTTCACAGGGTCTTGCACTGTTATGCATTGGATAACCCCCACCCCCCCATGTTTGTGCTTGCTTTGGCACATAACTAATTCTAATTTGACTGTATTACACTGTCTTTTAGTGGGCAAAGACAAAGTATATTTATATTACAGTGTTAGAAGGGTCAGGTTCGATACCGGGCTGTGTTGCAGCCGGCCGCGACCAGGAGACCCATGAGGCGGCGAACAATTTGCCCGAAATGCCAGAATAATAGTAGAGAGAATGATTTTTTCGGCTTTTATTTCTTTCATCACATTCCTAGTGGGTCAGAAGTTTACATACACTCAATTAGTATTTGGTAGCATAGCCTTTAAATTGTGTAACTTGGGTCAAACGTTTTGGGTAGCCTTCCACAAGTTTCCCACAATAAGCTGGGTGAATATTTGCCCATTCCTCCTGACAGAGCTGATGTAACCGAGTCAGGTTTGTCGGCCTTCTTGCTCGCACACACTTTTTCAGTTCTGTCCACAAATTTTCTATAGGATTGAGGTCAGGGCTATGTGATGGCCACTCCAATACCTTGACTTTGTTGTCCTTAAGCCATTTTCCCTAATGTACATACACATTTTGCCACAACTTTGGAAGTATGCTTTGGGTCATTGTCCATTTGGAAGACCCATTTGCGAGCAAGCTTTAACTTCCTGACTGATGTCTTGAGATGTTGCTTCAATATATCCACATAATATTCCTTCCTCATGATGCCATCTATTTTGTGAAGTGCACCAGTCCCTCCTGCAGCAAAGCACCCCACAACATGATGCTGACACCTCCGTGCTTCATGGTTAGGATGGTATTCTTCGGCTTGCAAGCCTCCCCCTTTTTCCTCCAAACATAACGATGGTCATTATGGCCAAACAGTTTTATTTTTGTTTCATCAGACCAGAGGACTTTTATCCAAAAAGTACGATCTTTGTCCTCATGTGCAGTTGCAAACTGTAGTCTGGCTTTTGTATGGCGGCTTTGGAGCAGTGGCTTCTTCCTTGCTAAGCAGCCTTTCAGGTTATGTCGGTATAGGACTCGTTTTACTGTGGATGTAGATGCTTTGTACCTGTTTCCTCCAGCATCTTCACAAGGTCCTTTGCTGTTGTTCTAGGATTGATTTGCACTTTTCGCACCAAAGTACGTTCATCTCTAGGAGACAGAATGCGTCTCCTTCCTGAGCAGTATGACGGCTGCGTGGTCCAATGGTGTTTATACTTGCGTACTATTGTTTGTACAGATGAACGTGGTACCTTCAGGCATTTGGAAATTGCTCCAAAGGATGAACCAGACTTTTATACAATTTATTTTCTGAGTTTATGGCTGATTTCTTTTGATTTTCCCATGATGTCAAGCAAAGAGACACTGAGTTTGAAGGTAGGCCTTGGAATACATCCACAGGTACACCTCCAATTGACTCAAATCATGTCAATTAGCCTATCAGAGTCTTCTAAAGCCATGACATCATTTTCTGGAATTTTCCAAGCTGTTTAAATGCACAGTCAGCTTAGTGTATGTAAACTTCTGGAATTGTGATACAGTGACTTATAAGTGAAATAATCTGTCTGTAAAAAATTGTTGGAAACATTAATTGTGTTATGCACGAAGTAGATGTCCTAACCGACTTGCCAAAACTATAGTTTGTTAACAAGAAATTTGTGGAGTGGTTGAAAAATGAGTTTTAATGACTCCAACCTAAATGTATGTAAACTTCCGTTTTCAACTGTATGTATATATACTGTATATAAAATAACATATGATGGAAAAGTGATGGAAATGTTTCACATTTTACCAGACACTCTTATCCAGAGCGACATACAGTAGCAATTCAGGGTTAAGTGCCTTGCTCAAGAGCACATGGGCAGGATTTTCACCTAATCGGCTTGGGGATTCGAACCAGCAACCTTTCAGTTACTGGCCCAACTCTTAACCACTAGGCTACCTGCTGTGTGCCTTCACCTTAAGCAATTCTAGCCAATAAAATAAAATATACATGATGACACGTCACACTCAAACACATACACACACAGCTGCACCTGGGCGATAAATGGATATTTGAAGGGCTTTGACCTTTGACCTGACCCTACATAACAACACACTTCACTGCACCTATCCAGTGTATGTGACACTAAAACATATGTTTTTTATTTTTTTTGTATAAAGTGCTGGTTATTTGTGAAATGTGTTTCTGCATGGCTGGGTAGTCAGTGGGCCTGAAAAATGAACAGTGTTCACACTGATGATAGCGCCATTATGGGAACTCCTTGGAGAGGGACAACAAACTCAGGTCTTCCTTGCTGGCTGCAGCTATCTATTACACTCCATCTAAATGGCTCTCTGGGGGAAGAGGATGATGAAGAGTACTAGAGGGGGAAGCAAATATTAAAATACAAAATATAAGACTGTGGGTAGACCTACAAGGCAACGGAACTTGGGATGCCTCAATGAGAGCATTGTCGGGATGGTCTCATCTCAAGTCCATACAGGAATACCTGAAATGACTGTGATAAAATGTCTGTTATGTCTGTTATTATAATGTCCTATTCAATCATACCGCTCTCTCCACCACCAATCTTTAATGAGAACATGGAGCTTATATTCCCCAAAAGTTCTTCAGTCGATGATGAAACTATTTTTCCTAGTAATGGGGGTGAATCCTGAATCCAGAATGTCCAGTCAACAAGTTTCCAAAATAAATGGGAGCCTAGCAAAACATGGCTAAAGGGCTGAGAGCACATTTTTTATTCATTTAACCCAGAAGTAGCAGCTTGTCCTCCCACCCTGCCATCTGTGTGCTGGCCACCGGCCCGCTCCTCCAGGCAGACAGCAGGACCAGGTCGACCAGGCAGGACCACAACACTACACTGTGTTCCTTCTCACAGAAACACTAGCTTTACATTGACGTGAGAGATGAGTGTCATACTGTTCTCTTGATGTCACTGTACAAACAGGCACTCTATGGTGGTGGTGAATTCCCTATGGGTCCTAACTGAGGATGAGGAAACTGTTGCTCCAAGCATTTTTTCAAAATAGATATATATTTTTAATTGAATATTAAAACATACAATCTAATTGCTCAACATTTACATTACATTTAGTCATCTAGCAGACACTCCCATCCAGAGCGACCCACCTCCCAGCTGCCCACTGCACTGAGGCTAGGTAACACGGTCACCACTGATAAATCCATGATAATCGAAAATTTCAATAAGCATTTCTCAACGGCTGGCCATGCCTTCCTCCTGGCTACTCCAACCCTTGCCAACAGCTCCGCCTCCCCCGCAGCTACTCGTCCAAGCCTCCCCAGCTTCTCCTTCACCCAAATCCAGACAGCAGATGTTCTGAAAGAGCTGCAAAACCTGGACCCGTACAAATCAGCTGGGCTAGACAATCTGGACCTTCTCTTTCTAAAACTATCCGCCGCCATTGTTGCAACCCCTATTACCAGCCTGTTCAACCTCTCTTTCGTATCGTCCGAGATCCCTAAAGGTTGGGAAGCTGCCACGGTCATCCCCCTCTTCAAAGAGGGTGACACCCTGACCCAAACTGTTACAGACCTATATCCATCCTGCCCTGCCTATCTAAAGTCTTCGAAAGCCAAGTTAATAAACAGATCACTGACCATTTCGAATCCCACCGTACCTTCTTCGCTGTGCAATCCGGCTTCCGAGCCGGTCACGGGTGCACCTCAGCCACGCTCAAGGTACTAAACGACATCATAACCGCCATCGATAAAAGACAGTACTCTGCAGCCGTATTCATCGACCTGGCCAAGGCTTTCGACTCTGTCAATCACCACATTCTTATCGGCAGACTCAATAGCCTTGGTTTTTCTAATGACTGCCTCGCCTGGTTCACCAACTACTTTGCAGACAGAATTCAGTGTGTCAAATCGGAGGGCCTGTTGTCCGGACCTCTGGCAGTTTCTATGGGGGTGCCACAGGGTTTAATTCGACTCTTTTCTCTGTATATATCAATGATGTCACTCTTGCTGCGAGCGATTCCCTGATCCACCTCTACGCAGACGACACCATTCTGTATACTTCTGGCACTTCCATGGACACTGTGCTAACTAACCTCCAAACGAGCTTCAATGCCATACAACACTCCTTCCGTGACCTCCAACTGCTCTTAAACGCTAGTAAAACCAAATGCATGCTTTTCAACCGTTCGCTCCCCGCACCCGCCCGCCCGACTAGCATCACCACCCTGGACGGTTCCGACCTAGAATATGTGGACAACTATAGATACGTAGGTGTCTGGCTAGACTGTAAACTCTCCTTCCAGACTCATATTAAACATCTCCAATCCAAAATCAAATCTAGAATCGACTTTCTATTTCGCAACAAAGCCTCCTTCACTCACGCCGCCTATCTTACCCTAGTACAACTGACTCTCCTACCCATCCTCGACTTTGGCGATGTCATCTACAAAATAGCTTCCAACACTCTACTCAGCAAACTGGATGCAGTCTATCACAGTGCCATCCATTTTGTTACCAAATCACTTTATACCACCCACCACTGCGACCTGTATGCTCTAGTCGGCTGGCCCTCGCTACATATTCATCGCCAGACCCACTGGCTCCAGGTCATCTATAAGTCTATGCTAGGTTAAGCTCCGCCTTATCTCAGCTCACTGGTCACGATAACAACACCCACCCGTAGCACACGTTCCAGCAGGTATATCTCATTGATCATCCCCAAAGCCAACACCTCATTTTGCCACCTTTCCTTCCAGTTCTCTGCTGCCTGTGACTGGAACGAATTGCAAAAATCGCTGAAGTTGGAGACTTTTATTTCCCTCACCAACTTTAAACATCAACTATCTGAGCAGCTAACCAATCGCTGCAGCTGTACATAGTCCATCTGTAAATAGCCCACCCAATCTACCTACCTGATCCCCATACTGTTTTTATTTTAATTTACTTTTCTGCTCTTTTGCACACCACTATCTCTACTTGCACATCATCTGCTCATTTATCACTCCAGTGTTAATCTGCTAAATTTTAATTATTCGCACACACTGTATATAGACTTTACTTTTTCTACTGTGTCATTGACTTGTTTATTGTGTTATTGGCTTGTTTATTGTTTACTCCATGTGTAACTCTGTGTTGTTGTCTGTGTCACCCTGCTTTGCTTTATCTTGGCCATGTCGCAGTTGCAAATGAGAACTTGTTCTCAACTAGCCTACCTGGTTAAATAAAGGTGAAATAAATAAAAAAAATAAAAAAATGTAAAGGAGCAACCTGGGTCTAGCGCCCCGCCCAAGGGCACATCGACAGATCTCCGACCATGTTAAATCGGGAACCCGAACCAGCAACCTGTTTTTTTACACGCCATATATCTTTCAACTATGATGTGATGTTTAACATACAATTTTAATCTATCTAATCGAATAGAATCCACAGATTGTGAGTTGAAGATAAATACTTTTACTAAGAGTATTAGTATATTAGTAATTGACTGACCAGGTCTCTCCAGATCTGCCAACAATGCTATTTCTAGGGTCAATTTTAGATTAATGTTATGCTTTTTCAGCCATTCCTGAACCTGAGACCAGAAACAGGCTACCTGAGGGCAATACCAGAACAAATGGTCTATTGATTCTGTATCCTCACAACAACATCTGCAGAACTGCGATGATTGTTCAATATTGTTTTGGTGGCAAGAATTCTGGACAATAATTTTTGCTGAAATGCACGAAGTCTTGAATCTTGTGTCATTTTATATATCAGCTCCAACACCCTGTGCCATGGAATCGGTACATCAAAAATCTCTTACCAGCTATTTTGCACAGCTGCACAGGTGTCAACCTCCTGGTCCTTAAATGAAACTGGTATACTTTCCTATTTATGCTATTTCTGTTCCTCTGACAATTTTCTATATTGGGCAGACAGACCAGTTTTCTACCTCCTCCCGCTGCCACCTGCCTCCTCCATTTTTGTGGTAATGCTGTAATCAATTGGTTGTAATATTGGATTGAGTAGACCTTCCCATGCAATTCCAAAAGCACCATAAAGGACAAAACCTTACCATTCCAATTCACAATATAATTTAAAAAGAAAATGCCCTTTTATTTGACATAAATACTGGTCTTTTATCAACCACCACATTTGAGTTCAACCATAATATTTGTTGTAATATATTTTCTGGGGGATGAAATTGCAATTGTAACCAGCTCTGCAATGCTTGTTTGAAAAAGACTGAAAATTAACTGAAAATGAGACATGGAAATCTGCACAAATGAAAAAATGACATTTTTAACAAGGGATGGTCTTTTCTTAGTAATCTGCTTGAGAACCATTTTGGGTTCAAGTAAAACTTTTTTATTCATGAAGCTTTTAGAGAGAGGTTTAGTGCTTTGATATTTAATAATCTCAGTCAAACCAGTTCATATTCATTAAATAGATAGCCACGCTTTATCTTGTCTGGTTTGGCATCCCAGATAAAGCAAAAGGTTTCTAGTTCTATTGGAATTCATTGTGGAGAGCTCATTTATATCTTTTGTGATATGAATAGAAAGTATGTCTACTTCACCGTCAGCCCATTTTATAGGTAAACTGCAGGGTAAAGTAAAAGATATATACGTCACATGGTACACTTATCATATTTTATGTTTTAGTCGAGAGACATTGCATGGATCTAGAGTGCCGACTTAATATAAAACTTGAGTCATTGGCATACATGTACGTGTACTTTGTTTTTAAGCCTTGGATTTGTAATCCTCTAATGTTGTTATTTGATCAAATTTTAATAGCTAGCATTTCGATGGCCATTACGAATAGATATGGTGACAGCGGATACCTTTGTTTAACTCCTCTTGACAGTTCAAAACTCTCTGAGAAGTAGCCGCTATTTACTATTTTACACCTGGGGTTGCTATACATTACTTTTTGCCATTGAATAAGAGACTCATCAAAATGGATTTTTATAAAAAATCCAGTCACTGTATCAAAGGCCTTTTCAAAATCCGCTATGAATAACAGGCCTGGCTTCTTAGATGTTTTGTGTTGTTCTATTCTGTCTGTTTCCTAGTTGTGTTGTAAAGTTTTGACTAACTTAAGAGCAATCAGATCAGAACCAGAATATCAGTTGAATCCAGTGTGTATCGTAACTTCCATTCTTTTGGACAGACTTTCTGTTACTAACTATAACTTTCAAAACATTCCCAACTAAATGTACAAGAGTATAGTTACTCATCTAATGTGTGGCTGAGACATCTTACAAAATGAGAGGGAAAAAATCTTTTCAATAATATATGCGTGGGCCTCCCCAGTGGCGCAGTGGTCTAAGGCACTGCATCGCAGTGCTGGCTGTGCCACCAGAGATTCTGGGTTTGAGCCCAGGCTCTGTCGCAGCCGGCCGTGATCGGGAGGCGCCAAATTGGCCCCGCGTCGTCTGGGTTAGGGAGGGTTTGGCCGGCAGGGATATCCTTGTCTCATCGTGCACTTGCAACTCCTGTGGCGGGCTGGGCGCAGTGCACGCTGACCAGGTCGCTAGGTGTACGGTGTTTCCTCCGACACATTGGTGCGGCTGGCTTCCGGGTTGGATGTGTCAAGAAGCAGTGTGGCTTGGTTGTGTTGTGTTTCGGAAGACGCATGGCCCTCGACCTTCGCCTCTCCCTAGTCCGTATGGGGGTTGCAGCGATGAGACAAGACTGTAACTACTACCAATTGGGGAGAGAAAAGGGGTAAAACAAGTTTAAAAAATATATACTGTATATATAATAATGCATGCGTACTGACATTTCATGAAGGTGCACTTGTATAACGTAAGGTCAGCAAATCCAAGCCCTGATGATCTTCGGTAGGAAACCAATTCCATTGATCCTGAGGTTCAAACTCCACCCACCCTGGAACATTAATGGGTGAGCTCAATCAAGTGCACCTACACATACAATAAGCATTTTGAAGTCACTCAGGTTTAAATTAAAGCACCTGCTGTCAGAGCATTTAGCTTGTGAACACATTGTCCAATGTTAACATAGCAGATATAACTACAACCGCTGCCTCATGCTGACAGATAGACGGCTCACACTCTGATGTTCACTAAGTCCAAAACACCGTTCATTCTCAATGTACATGATTGGACAGAACTAGCTTGCCAGGGGGATCACGCTCTCCATCTGAAAGCAACTCTCCATATAACCTGACCTGCACTCTCCCTCAAAATACCTGTTTGTTCCTCTCAGATACAGTACATCTTCCATTTTACTTCATTAGTCTGGATTTAGCTCTAATTGTGCAACTGCAGAAAATATTGGTTTAAAAATAGACGAATGAAAAGCTGGCTTTCGGAAGGCAGGAAACTGCCAATTTTAGTCAATTTCAGGAAATCCACTTCCACGCAGCTTTTTTCTGTAAATCATCGTGATCCACAGATGAAATTGCTTGTCATTTCAGGGACTAGGATGTTCCAATCAAATGAAATCTCCAAAGGCCCTGTGTGTGAGTGAGACAATAGAAATTATATAATTTCAAAATTGCTCCCCAGTAGAGTTCTTCACGGGTTCGGGTCTGATATTGAAATGTTTCTATTGGGTCCGGATCGGATCTGAATCGAATTATCCTCGGGTCTGTTCGGGTCCTGGTCCAACTTTTTGGACCCGAGAAGTCCTCTACTTCACAGCCCCTCAATGTAAACCGCACAGTACATCCCCCAAGGAGGTGTCACACATTAGTCTGCATCTTTACTCTGCTGCTATTCAACAATATCATATCTCAGTCATCTACATTATAGCACACATCAAATCAAATTGTATTTTTCACATGCGCCGAATACAACAGGTGTAGATCTTACAGTGAAATGTTTACTTACAAGTCCCTAACCAACAATGCAGTTTTAAGAAAATACATTAAAAAAGTGGGAGATAAGAATAACAAATAATTACAGAACAGCAGTAAATAACAATAGCGGGGCTATATAAAGGGGGTACCAGTACAGAGTCAATGTGCGGGGGCACCAGTGTCGAGGTAATTGAGGTAATATGTACATGTATGTAGAGTTATTAAAGTGACTATGCATAGATTATAACAGAGAGTAGCAGCATCTTAGAAGAGGGGGGGGGGGGGGGGGGGCAATGCATATAGTCTGGGTAGCCATTTGATTAGATGTTCAGGAGTCTTATGGCTTGGGGCTAGAAGCTGTTTAGAAGCCTCTTGGACCAAGACTTGGCGCTCTGGTACCGCTTGCCGTGTGGTAGCAGAGAGAACACTCTATGACTAAGGTGGCTGGAGTCTTTGACCATTTTTAGGGCCTTCCTCTGACAACGCCTGGTATGGAGGTCCTGGATGGCAGGAAGCTTGGCCCCTGTGATGTACTGGGCCGTACGCACTACCCTCTGTAGGGCCTTGCGGTCAGAGGCTGAGCAGTTGCCATGCCAAATCTTTTCAGTCTCCTGAGGGGCAATAGGCTTTGTTGTGCCCTCTTCACTACTGTCTTGGTGTGCTTGGACTATTGTAGTTTGTTGGTGATGTGGATGCCAAGGTACTTGAAACTCTCAACCTGCTCCACTACAGCCCCGTCGATGAAAATGGGGGCTTGCTCGGTCCTCCTTTTCCTGTAGTCCACAATTATATCCTTTGTCTTGATCACGTTGAGAGAGAAGTTGTTGTCCTTGCACCACGCGGCCAGGTCTCTGACCTCCTCCCTGTAGGCTGTCTCATCGTTGTCGGTGATCAGGCCTACCACTGTTGTGTCATCAGCAAACTTAATGATGGTCTTGGAGTTGTGCCTGGCCGTGCAGTCATGAGTGAACAGGGAGTACAGGAGTGGACTGAGCACGCACCACTGAGGGGCCCCCGTGTGGAGGTTCAGCGTGGCGGATGTGTTGTTACCTACCCTTACCACCTGGGGGCGGCCCGTCAGGAAGTCCAGGATCCAGTTGCAGAGGGAGGCGTTTAGTCCCAGGTTCCTTAGCTTAGTGTTGAGCTTTGAGGGCACTATGGTGTTGAACGCTGAGCTGTAGTCAATGAATAGCATTCTCACATATGTGTTCCTTTTGTCCAGGTGTGAAAGTGCAGTGTGGAGTGCAATAGAGATTGCATCATCTGTGGATCTGTTGGGGCGGTATGCAAATTGGAGTGGGTCTAGGGTTTCTGGGACAATGATGTTGATGTGAGCCATGACCAGCCTTTCAAAGTATTTTTTATGGCTATAGACGTGAGTGCTACGAGTTGGGCAGGTTACCTTAGTGTTCTTGGGCACAGGGACTATGGTGGTCTGCTTGAAACATGTTGGTATTATAGACTCAGACAGGGAGATATTGAAGATGTCAGTGAAGACACTTGCCAGTTGGTCAGCGCATGCTCGGAGTACACGTCCTGGTAATCTGTCTGGGGTGAATGGCCTTGTGAATGTTGGCCTTTTAAAGGTCTTACTCACATTCTCTGTGGAGAGCGTGATCACACAGTTGTCCGGAACAGCTGATGCTCTCATGTATGTTTCCGTGTTGCTTGCCTCAAAGCGAGCACAGAAGTTATTTAGCTCGTCTGGTAGGCTCATGTCACTGGGCAGCTCTCAGCTGTTCTTCCCTTTGTAGTCTGTAATAGTTTGCAAGTCCTGCCATGTCCGACAAGTGTCGGAACCGGTGTAGTAGTCCTGTATTGACGCTTTGCCTGTTTGATGGTTCGTCGGAGGGCATAGCGGGATTTCTTATAAGCTTCCGGGCGTGAGTCCCACTCCTTGAAAGCGGCAGCTCTACCCTTTAGCTCAGTGTGAATGTTGCCTGTAAACCATGGCTTCTGGTTGGGGTATGTATGTACAGTCACTGTGGGGACAACGTCATTGATGCACTTATTGATGAAGCCAATGACTGATGTAGTGTACTCCACAATGCCATCAGAATAATAACATATTCCTGTCTGTGCAAGCAAAACAGTCCTGTAGTTTAGCATCTGCTTCATCTGACCACTTTTTTATAGACCGAGTCACACTGGTGCTTCCTGCTTTAATTTTCGCTTGTAAGCAGGAATCAGGACGATAGAATTATGGTCAGAATTGCCAAATGGAGAGCGAGGGAGAGCTTTGTTCGCATATCTGTGTGTGGAGTAAAGGTAGTCTAGAGTGTTTTTCCCTCTGGTTGCACATTTAACATGCTGACAGAAATTATGTAAAACTGACTTTAGTTTCCCTGCATTAAAGTCCCCAGCCACTAGGAGAGCCGCCTCTGGTTGAGCATTTTCCTGTTTGCTTATGGCGGTATACAGCTCCTTGAGTGTGGTTTTCGTGCCAGCATCAGTCTGTGGTGGTATATAGACAGCTACGAAAACTACAGATAAAAACTCTCTAGGTAGATAGTGTGGTCTACAACTTATCATGAGATACTCTAACCTCTGGCGAGCAAAACCTTGAGACTTCCTTCGATATCGTGCACCAGCTGTTGTTTACAAATATACATAGGCCCCCGCCCCGTGTCTTACCAGAGGCTGTTGTTCTATCCTGCCGATATAGTGTATAACCCGCCAGCTGTATGTTATTAATGTCGTCGTTCAGCCACGACTCGGTGAAACATAAGATATTACAGTTTTTAATGTCCTGTTGATAAGATATACGTGCTTTCAGTTTGTCCCATTTCTTTTCCAGCTATTGAACATTAGCTAACAGTACGGATGGCACAGGGAGATTAGGCACTCGCCTGATCCTCACAAGGCACCCCGATCTCTTTCCGCCAAATCTCATTTTTTTTCTCCAGTGAATGACGGGGATGAGGGCCTGTTCGTGTGTTTGGAGCGTATCCTTCCCGTCTGACTCATTAAAGAAAAATTATTTGTCCAATTCAAGGTAAGTAATCGCTGTTCTGATGTCCAGAAGCTCTTTTCGGTCATAAGAGACGGTAGCAGTAACTTTATGTACAAAATAAGTTACAAACAACGCAAAAAAACGAACAAAATAGCACGGTTGGTTAAGAACCAATAAAACGGCAGACATCCTCTCCGGCTCCATCTTTGTAAGAGCAAACAGGGACTTGACTTTGAAGTCTGTAGTCTTAAAACGACTCATGATGGAGAATGAGTTGCAGTGTAGCATCCACTTGGAATTTCCCTCTGCGGGTTGGCCAAGTTCTATTTGTACTTTTTGCCATACAAAGGAAATTATGTTAAATGTTGGAAAGTGGAGTAAATTGCTTTTCTTTGACAGCCTCCTGGGAGTGCAAACCTTAGACCGTTAGCTGTTATGAATTACATTGGCCTATTTAAATGAACTTTCTGTTGAATCCATCAGAACTTAGGTGCTTTTGATTGAACAGTTTTCTGTCCAAAATAGTGATTGGCCCACTTCCTCTCACTGAAAGGTTGTACTTTTATTAGACTGGACGTTCGGATATGGAATGCTGCTTAGGCCTACATACAGTACATTCAAGCACACACACACACACACACACGTTTGTGCTGGGTCGCTATATGATTTCAAGAATAGTTTTTCTTGGAAACACATGCCTTTCATCTATGTTCTGTCCCTCTCTCTCTCTCTCTCTGCAGTCAAATGAAACACATGTCAGTCTTTCTTCCACTTCTGACGTGAGATGTCAGGAAGGTTAGCCTGCAACTGCAGAACCTGAGATCAATGAACAAACAAGCATAAAGATGCACTTCCTTTCTTTTTCCAGAACGACATATTTTTATTCTTTGGAGTTGAATACTTTACCAAGATCAATAGTAAGATGTCTGTGCTGTGGTTGTTTTTGGAATGTTATATAGCAAACGATATTTTAAACTCTATGAAGTTTAATCCAAAGTTCAACATCTAGTTTTGATTTACATTTGGTTGAGTTGTCAACTAATGTGAATTCAACGTGAACAGTGGCAGTTGGAACCAGACAAAACAAATGGAACATGAAAAATGGATCGATGATGGCTAGAAGACCGGTGACGTCGACCGCCGAACACCGCCCGAACAAGGAGAGGAACCGACTTCGGCAGAAGTCGTGACAGTACCCCCCTCCCTTGACACACGGCTCCAGCAGCGCGCCGACACTGACCTCGGGGACAACCCAGAGGACGAGGCGCAGGGCGTTCCGGACGGAGGCGGTGGAAATCCCGCAGCATAGAATGGTCCAACACGTCCTCCTCCGGAACCCAGCATCTCTCCTCCGGACCGTACCCCTCCCAGTCCACGAGGTATTGAAGGCCCCTCGCCTGACGTCTCGAATCCAGGATGGATCGAACGGAGTACGCCGGGGCCCCCTCGATGTCCAGAGGGGGCGGAGGAACCTCCCGCACCTCAGCTTCCCGGAGCAGACCAGCCACCAGCGGCCTGAGGAAAGACACATGGAACGAGGGGTTAATGCGGTAATCAGGAAGAAGCTGTAACCTACAACATACCTCATTCACTCTCCTCAGGACTTTAAATGGTCTCACAAACCATGGATCCAGCTTCAAACAAGGCAGGCGGAGGGGCAGTTTCTGGGTCGAGAGCCAGACCCGGTCCCCCGGTGCGAACACCGGGGCCTCACTGCGGTGGCGGTCTGCGCCCACTTTCTGGCGCAGCTTGGCGCGCTGAAGATGAACATGGGCGGCCTCCCATGTCTCCTCCTCTGATGCCAAGGAGCCAGAACCGGCTGATACCCTAACACACACTGAAAGGGAGAGAGGTTAGTGGAGGAGTGGCGGAGCGAGTTCTGGGCAATCTCTGCCCAAGGCACGAACGCTGCCCACTCCCCTGGCCGGTCCTGGCAATAAGACCTCAGAAACCTACCCACATCCTGGTTAACTCTTTCCACCTGCCCGTTACTCTCAGGGTGAAAACCTGAGGTAAGGCTGACCGAGACCCCCAGACATTCCACAAACGCCCTCCAGACCCTCGAAGTGAACTGGGGGCCCCGATCAGACACTATATCCTCAGGCACCCCATAGTGCCGGAAGACGTGAGTAAACAGGGCCTCCGCAGTCTGTAGGGCCGTAGGGAGACCGGGCAAAGGGAGGAGACGTTTTTCTAAGACGACTTAGAAAAACGATCCACAATGACTAGGATCGTGGTGTTTCCCTGTGAAGGTGGAAGATTGGTTATGAAATCCACTGACAGGTGCAACCACGGCCTTGTGGAACGGGTAAGAGCAGGTGTCTAGGAGCCTTACACTGGGCGCACACCGAACAGGAGGAAACATAAACCCTCACATCCTGAGCCAAGGTGGGCCACCAGTACTTCCCACTAAGACATCGCACTGTCTGACCAATCCTAGGATGACCAGAGGAGGGTGACGTGTGAGCCCAATAGATCAACCGGTCGCGGACAGCAGACAGAACGTACAGACGCCCAGCTGGACAGTGAGGGGGAGTGGGCTCTGCACGTAACGCCCGCTCAATGTCCTCGTCCAGCTCCCACACTACCGGCGCCACCAAACAAGAGGCGGGGAATATGGGAGTGAGATCCATGGACCTCTCCTCTATGTCATACTGCCGGGACAGTGCATCTGCCTTAACAATCTGGGACAAGGAGAAAACAAAATGGGTGAAAAACATGGCCCACCTTGCCTGGCGAGGGTTCAGTCTCCTCGCTGACCGGATGTACTCCAGATTCCGGTGGTCAGTCCAGATGAGAAAAGGGTGTTTAGCCCCCTCAAGCCAATGTCTCCACGCCTTCAAAGCCTTGACTACAGCCAACAGCTCCCGGTCCCCCACGTCATAGTTTTGCTCCACCGGGCTGAGTTTCTTTGAGAAGAAGGCACAGGGGTGGAGCTTCGGTGGCGTACCCGAGCGCTGAGAGAGCACCGCTCCTATCCAAGCCTCGGACGCGTCCACCTCCACTATGAACGCCAAAGAGAGATCCGGATGGGCCAGCACGTGAGCCGAGGTAAACAGAGCCCTTAGTTGCCCAAAAGCCCTGTCCACCTCCACTGACCACTGCAGATGTACAGGACCTCCCTTCAGCAGTGAGGTAATGGGAGCAGCCACCCTACCAAAACCCCGGATAAATCTCCGGCAGTAATTGGCAAACCCTAAAAATCGCTGCACCTCCTTTACCGTGGTGGGAGTCGGCCAATTACGCACGGCTGAAATGCGGTCACTCTCCATCTCCACCCCTGATGACGAAATGCGATACCCTAGGAAGGAGACGGCTTGCTGAAAGAACAGGCATTTCTCAGCCTTGACGTACAGGTCATGCTTTAACAGTCGTCCAAGTACCTTGCGCACCAAAGACACATGCTCGGCGCGTGTAGCGGAGTATACCAGAATGTCATCGATATACACCACTACACCCTGCCCGTGCAGGTCCCTGAAAATCTCGTCGACAAAGGATTGGAAGACTGATGGAGCATTCATCAACCCGTACGGCATGACGAGGTACTCATAATGCCCTGAGGTTGTACTAAACGCCGTCTTCCACTCGTCTCCCTCTTGGATACGCACCAGGTGGTATGCGCTCCTGAGATCCAGTTTTGTGAAGAAGCGCACCCCGTGCATTGACTCAATCGCCGTGGCGATAAGAGGTAGCGGGTATCTGTACCTCACCGTAATTTGATTGAGACCTCGATAATCAATGCACGGGCGCAAACCTCCATCCTTCTTCTTCACAAATAATAAACTCGAGGAGACGGGTGAAGTGGATGACTGAATGTACCCCTGACGCGGGGATTCAAAGACATATGTCTCCATAGCCACCGTCTCCGCTTGCGACAGGGGATACATGTGACTCCTGGGAAGTGCAGCGTCTACCAGGAGATTTATCACACAATCCCCCCGTCGATGGGGTAATTGAGTCGCCTTCTTCTTACAGAAGGCGAGAGCCAAATCTGCATATTCTGGAGGGATGTGCACGCTGGAGACCTGGTCTGGACTTTCCACCGTGGTAGCACCAACGGAAACCCCTACACACCTCCCTGAGCACTCTCGTGACCACCCCGTGAGAGCCCTCTGTTGCCATGAAATAGAGGGGTTATGATGAGCTAACCAGGGAAGGCCCAATACCACGGGAAGTGCAGGAGAGTCAATGAGAAAGAGACTGATTCTCTCCTCGTGACTCCCCTGCGTCACCATGGCCAGGGAGATTTAGCCCGGATTTAGCCCGGACACCAATGGTCGACTATCCAGAGCGTGAACTAGGACAGGTCTAGCCACAGGGATAATGGGGATCATAAGACTACGAGCGAGCGCTCTGTCAATAAAATTCCCAGCTGTGTCTGAATCGCCGAGCGCCTTATGCTGGGAATGCGGGGAAATATCAGGAAAACAAACAGGTACAAACAGTTGGACAACAGAGAACTCTGGATGAGAGTGGTGCAGACTCACCTGGGGTGACGCCAGAGTGCCCTGCCTGCTGCCTTGACTCCCAGAGGGACCAACGCGGCACCGACCGGCAGTGTGTCCTCTGCGGCCACAGATGGTGCACGAACTGGAACCCTCTCCGATCTTCCTACACACCCTCCCTTTCAGCTCCATAGGTTCAGGAGAGGGGGTGCAAGGGGATGGAACCACCAGACCCTGATCTGAACGTCCGCGGGTAGCCAGCAGGTTGTCCAGCAGGATGGACAAGTCCACCAGCTGATCCAACGTGAGGGTGGTCTCTCTGCAGGCCAACTCCCGACGGACGTCCTCGCGCAGACTGCAACGATAGTGGTCGATCAGGGCCCTGTCGTTTCATCCCGCGCCGGCAGCCAGAGTCCTAAACTCTAGGGTAATCTCCTGGGCGCTCCTCGTCTCCTGCCTCAGCTGGAAGAGGCGCTTACCCGCCGCTCTATCCTCGGCGGGTGGTCGAAGACCGCCCGGAGACGGCGGGTGAACTCATTGAAGTTCTCCAATGCCGCTTCTCCTTCTCCCCACATGGCGTTGCCCCACTCCAGAGCTCTCCCTGTGAGGCACGAGATGAGGGCGGACACCCTCTCCCTTCCTGAGGGAGCTGGGTAAACGGTGCCCAGGTATAGGTCCAGCTGTAACAGGAAACCCTGGCACTGTGCCGCCGTCCCATCGTACTCCCCGGGAAGGGCTAGACGCATCCCACTTGGACCAGTTGCAGAAGGAGTGAGTAGTGGAGGTTCGGGTTGCGTTGTTGAAAGCGCTGGTGGACCTTCCCGTCTCTCCCAACGGTCCAGGGTCTGGATAACTTGATCCATGATGGCGCCGAGATGGTGGATTATGTTTGATTGCTCCTGGATGCGCTCCTCGATCCCTATACCAGGGGCACCTGCTCCTGCTGACTCCATAGTCGGTCGGGAATTCTGTCATGCGGTGTGTAACTGGTGGCATGGAAGTCAAACGCAGGAGCGCAGAACTTGGTAAATAGCCGGAGCCGTTTAATGTACATAACTACCGGGATACAAAAATAACAAAACACATGGGCAACAAAACCCGCATTGCGCCAGTCACATAAAGCACACATACTTACAATAAACAATTCCCGACAAGGACATGGGGGAAACAGAGGGAACATATACAACATGTAATTAGGGAATTGAAACCAGGTGAGTGCGACAACCAGACAAAACAAATGGAACATGAAAAATGAATCGGCGATGGCTAGAAGACCGGTGACGTCGACCGCCGAACAACGCCCGAACAAAGAGAGGAACCGACTTCGGTAGAAGTCGTGACAGTTATTGTCATTAAAGAGGGTTCGTTTAAAAATGATAACAGGCTGTCACACTGTTGATATACAATGTCTTACTGGGTTTCTAGGTTAATACTCAAGTGTTCTGCAAAATGAAACGAAAATAGCATGGCTTTAGGACAAAAATATCCTTTACATATTGAAAACCATATTTGAGGATAGAGAGTCATCCAGTTCTGTTTCATTTGCTTAGCTTTTGAGCGAGGTCGGTTCGTTGAATGTAGTTCATTCACCTAATAAGAATCAATGACACAGCCTCATTACCCTTTATTACCCTTAACACCTCTCAGCGAATTACACCTGACCTTAGAGTGACGTTTGTCAGCAGCAGACATTTAAACTAAAAGGGATGACAAACAAATGTGCCAAACTCAAAAATTGAGCATAGATGTATGGACATGAGTCATGAATGCCAAAGTAGTTCTGTGAACAGTGAAGTTTCATTGCGACATGATTAATCAGATGAGCAGTCTGTATTAGTCTGAGTCGGGTCTCTGTTGGCAGCATCTGTGGTCTTGCTGAGACCAGATAATGCTTCTTGAGCAGATGTCCTTGTTTCATAAGCACAGATAGCAAAACAAGGTATTCCAGATGGTCTCGGAACACAACCACTCATAGCATTAGAATGGCTGTGCAACCACTTGCTAGTCTCAGCGAGCCTCTTCCAACATATGGGTGTTAAAGGGATATTCCAGCCAAATTATGAAATTTCATATTTGTTTCCTTACTTTGAAAGCAGTCTACGGACAAAGAGGGACTGCAAACGAATCCACGCTATGGGTTTGTTTACCTAGCCACTGCCACCAACTGCTAATAGTTACTGGGAGTCCTGTCCTGCACAATTGTATCCCATTAAAGATAAGACATGGAAAGATGTTCATTGACTAATTTGACTAATTGCTGTCCAGGTGCCGACTACTCAAGTCTGAAGTTCTCTTACGCTAGTCAGTCACACTCGGATCCAGCCATTTAAACAACTACATGGTGATATCCACAGGCTCATTGTCTGCTGGGAGCCACAGGAACGATTCCAGTTCTATATTTATCCAAGCTGAAGCAGGAGATTAGCTTGTACTGACCACTTCACATGAGCGTGACATAGGCACTTCAACAGCTGCCATCTCCATCTGTAATAAAACCGCAGTCAGCACATCAATATTGGCTAATCTCCTATACGACTGGCTGGAAGGTGGAGAATTTAAGAGGCTCCGACAGTTTTAGCCAAAATGGTAATGACTCAGTTTTGAAAATCATCAAACGTCTCAAAATCTCAAAAAAATCTAAACTTTACTCAAACGTATTGTAAAAAGTCTAATTTAATCTGATTAGCTAGATAAATTGGGCTAAAATCGGTAGAAGAAAAAAAATTATCTGCATCTTAACTTACCCCACTCAATGGCCAAATTTCAGATTGAAAAGAATGAAGCTAAGTGTCCCAATAGTACCTCTAAAGTACATGTAAAGACCTTCTGTTTGAGCAAACATGTAATGTGGCGCTGACACCGTAGCCTTGCTGCTGATGGATGGTGTCGAAGGAGAACAATCTCCATAGAAAGGTCAGCAGAGTTGTGTGTTAATAAAAACGTCCAGGGACAGATTGGACTTTAATGAAGAGCCATCTCAACATGAAGAGAAAGCTCATCTATCTCCTGCTGATAGATGAGCTAACAGGGCTGCTGAATGATCACGCTAGACAACCAGGTTAACGCTCACTACAGGGAACAAGGCGTGGCGTAGGACGACTGGGGTTTTATTAGCTATGTTGAATGCATGGGAACACAATCAGTCTACACTGAATGGCTGCAAGTGGACGCTGTTCAAAGGAATTTCTGCAAGTTTACGATGATCTATGCAGTATGTTCACTAGAAACGTTAACTGGATGAATGATTGGGTTCTAACCTGGGTCTCCTTTGCGTCGTGTGACACTTGTGTTAGCCCTCTAAGCTAAAGCCTAATCATAGTAAGATCAAAAGAACTGCAACATTCAAATAATGCAACCATGGATATACTGTACCTCACCACAAAAATCTTGAGAAGAAACAGATTTATTGTAAATATGATTTTAGATGTGTACAATACAATGGAGTTTCCACTTCCCAACTTGCACATACATATATGACAAGTAATATTTCATTTTGTTAGAATACAAAATCAGTTGTGCTTCACGAATAACATGATCCACTGACAAAGAGCACCATCGTCTTCCCACTCCTAAAGGTTGGAACTAAGACCACTAGCTGCATCATGAATGCAATTCAGCCTCAGCCAGGGGCACAATTTAGTTCAATGACGATTAGGTAAATAATGTTTTTATTTAGATTTAGAAATGAGCAAAGTTTGGACGTAAATAGTTAAATCATTTCATAGGACATGATTTAGAATCAATGGCCATTGTGTTATTTCTTTACATTATGCTATTATGTAGCATGATGACCAGTCAGCTGGAATGTTAATCTACATGTTATGTATATGTTTTATGCTATTATATCAGTGGAAGCTATTTTAGTGCGGGAGTTATACTTCACTACTACACATAGAAGTGTTACTGTAGGTTCCCTCCATGACTGAAACAGTATAATAGGTGCACTCTATCTACAATCAATGGAGCTGTGGACTTTTGCACATGTTCTAACACTGAGAAACCAGATACATTTTCTGGTGATTATAGTTTAAAAAAATGAACTCTTGTTGGATATGATATTGTATATCATGCTATACGGTATAATATTATGCATCAATCTGTTCATAGACCAGTCAGTATTTGGACAATTAAATCAGGTGCACATTTCATTTGGACACAAGGCACAGACTTATTCTATGGCCCTACAAAAACATCACCTTAACTATGTACTGTACAGCCATAATAAATATGTCTCTATATTTATGACCTAAAGAATCAGCCCTTTTGCAGTCAATGCAAATTTGCAGTACTTTTCCTTACCATTTTCATTGTTGGACATTGTTTTGTACAGACAAATGTAATACACGAATATGCATCCATTTTTTTGCATCACATCATTGGTATTCTGAAGTCTTCTGTCTTATTGGTGCAAATGTTGAACTGATATGCATTGTATATATGCAAAAAACTGCATATATGACTAGTCTAGTCTAGAAAATTCTACATACAAGTGACTTGTGTGATGAAACAACAATACAACGTGTTGCAGTTTGTGTGACTGTGAGTTGCGTCATGCAATAGCAAAATGAAGATTTGAACATATTTATTATGAGAAATGTGAGATGGTGCCTTGGTTGTTAGCATATTGCGGCAATCTACAGTATTGGTGCATTACGTTTCAATGACAACGTGATAACACACTCAAAACATATAGTTGTGTGCCTGACTATACAATACATATCTGGTTCAAATGTGGTTTAAAATACAAGCACTTATTGTATAGTAGGCCTTAGCAAATCAGTATTGATGATTGTTCCCTTAGTCTATTCCGAAAATGTCGAATTGTGTTTTTTCATACTGTACCAACCACAAAATAAAAATACTTTTTGTCCACCTCTAATGCTTTCCAAAGTTCTAAAAGTAGGAAATGTGACTCACGGCTATTCTTACCAGATTTCATGTGGTGAGTTAGAGAATGAATGACAAGCTGCTGGCTTTCACTCCTCCAGCCATTAGAGCCACTTTGTCACTGGTAGACAGACAAATGGACAGCGGAAAGCCATGGAAAGTTGAGAGGCATGATTAAGACATACAGACAATGTGTGGGCTGCTCTTGAATCAGTGGGCAGTGACAAACGCAACACATGGCAAATTGCATCAGAAGCCCTTTATTTAAAACGCTTTTTTTGGTAAGTGTGGCATGCTAATGCACTGTGCCGCTCGTGTGGGCTCCCAAGAATGGAGTGTTGGGGGAAAAATGTACTAATGTACTACATTTAGCCCAATGGAAAAGACAGGCACATCTTGACCTGTGTGTTTGTACATAGGTTCTCTCAGATGTTTTAGTAGGCTACTCCAGATATTCAAAATTAACACATTTTATTTTCATGTGTATATCTTATAAAGTTGATGAAACTATAGATTTTATTTTTTTTAAATAATAATAAAAAGGAGAAAATAGGAGAGAAAAAAAAGTTTTTAACAATAATTAGTACATAACGTATTGCAATTTCTCTTTTACAGATTTACAGATAGTTAAAGTTTGATTTGTGCATGCAATGACATCAACTCATGGTGATTTCAGAGGACCTTCTCTGTCTTAATCCAGGGCTTGATCTCATACTAAATGAAATCCATCCACTCTATTTACCCAGGCTGTACCTTTTATGGCTGTTTCAGGAACATCCACTACCCTTTAACATCTCTCTGGGTAGCCATAAAGGAGCCCTCAGTAGTTTTCTACTGCCACAACAGTCTGAGCTGGGGGCTCTAGGCCATGTAAAGATTTGGTAGTATTGATGGAGGTGGGTGAGAAACAGGCACCCCTGCACAAAATGAATCCCATGCTAATCAATTTGGGAATTATCATAAACATATGGGCAATATATTCACAAATGTTTTGGCAGTGACGTTACATGTATGGAAAGGACACAATTCCTTCTGTGTTTTCTCTATCATTGTTCTAAGGTACCAAGGTTAACACACACACACACACACAATGCAATGTCGAATGGAAACCGAAATAAAGAATGTGAAATGACAGTTGTGGACCTGTTTGCAAGATGAAGACATTTAAGTAAATTCCACACCTTAGACAATGGTTTATAAGACGAGCTCTTTGATTTGAACAGTTTTCTCAGAGAAAGGCACAGCCCTAACACCAGAGAGAGCAGAGTAGGGTGTGTATAACGCTGTGGCTACAGAACTGGTTTGGTGCCGTCTCATCCACCTCATGCTCTGTAGTTTCTGAAGGAGAATATACAGTACATATCTGAAATTGTCACTGTTTCCCTATAGATGTATTCATGATCCCGAGGTTCCGAGCATGAGCATTACCAACAAGTTCCCCCACAGTATATACAGTACACAACATCTGAGGAAATGTCAATCAATGTTGAGGAGAACAATGTATCCCTTTACTCACGGCTGCTCTGCTCCACTGCGATCTAGATCTAAACCTACTGGCTTATCCGAGGCGGATTCAATGGAAACTACATGAGATGATACACATTTTCAGGCCCTTTGAGATCTCAGTTAATACTGACAATAGGAAAAGTCTATTGCCACTGGGCTTTTGTACAGTTCCAGTCTCTTCCACCACTGCATGGCTCCAGGCTCATCCTGGCTAACCTGTCCATCAGAGGTCAATCATTGCTATGCTCTGCTCGTTGATGTTATTAGTCTGACTTGCAGTATATGATTCGTTTGTATTAGTTGCAATATAATCATCAATACAGTGATGACCGAAACCTTGGAGGTTGGAGTATGTTGTTGTGGTCACTCTCCCCACACATGCCTGTCACATGCACAGTCCGCCACACGCATTAGTTGACACATAGCACCCCTAGAGAGGGGCACTCAATCCAGGACCGCTGTTCTACTTCAGCCTGTACAGCAACCTTCTGACCATATCTCTCTCTCTCTCTCTCTCTCTCTCTCTCTCTCTCTCTCTCTCTCTCTCTCTCTCTCTCTCTCTCTCTCTCTCTCTCTCTCTCTCTCTCTCTCTCTCTCTCTCTCTCTCTCTCTCTCTCTCTCTCTCTCTCTCTCTCGCAGCTGGGGTTATAGTAGTTATGGTGGTGGAGTGGGCTCTCAGATCAGACAGTCACTTCTGTCTTGCTGTTGCTGACAAAGTAGGGCTGTGGAGGCATGTAGTGCTGGCTGCGCGAGGTGCTGTGCATCTCGTTCACCTGCTCTATGGTGCAGTGTTTCTTAGTGCCGTGGCTCTGCCGGCGGCCCACCGTCTCTGAGCCGTCCCAGTTCTTCTGCATGCCCGGGTTGGCGATGGTGTTGGAGCCATAGGCCAGGGTATGGGAGCTGCTGCTGTGGCTGCTGTGGCCCTTGGTGCTCTTGGACTTGTGTCCGTTCTGCTTTAGGGAAGGCTGTAAGGGAGGGCTGTAGGGGTTGCTGGGCTCCTGCTCTATGCGGTGCATCGGGTGCATAGGGAGACTGCCCTTGGCTGCCATCTCTACCATGTGCCGCCGGTTGGTGTAGAAGTTGTCATTAACCTTCTCCGCTGGAAACAGACGTACACACATACACAAGAGCAAAAAAACATAAATGAAAAAATATTGGAATGACAGCCATTTTGTTAATGTCATGCACAGACAATAGCAAATGTTCAGGTCTTTGCTTTGGTGAGATTTATTTAGATTAGTTGAGATATTGAAGTATTTGAGGATTTTGGACTGTTTCCAAATCTATATTTATGTACATGCCATAATAATCCTAAACTGGGGTAGATTACATATTGTCATGTGGGGTGAGGAACAGTTGAGAAAATGGTAGCTAAAGGTTTTTTAAAGGATACCGAGGTGAATAATACATTTTGCCTGAGCCGTGTTGAATGTTGTTCATATGTCCTGTATATCATCATGCCATTTGAGTATAAATGTAAATGATTTTCCCAACAATGCCATTATCATCTGGAAACATGCAGGCTTTAGCTAATAGTAAACAACCCCCTCCAGACTGGTTGGGGAGTTTGCTCTTTTCTAAGCTGGCTGTGTGCACAGTTGTATTGTAATATGCAAATGAATATGTCCCTGAGCATTCTGGAATGTTTACTTGATTTCTATAGTATATTTTATGCTATGTGTTCACTATATCCTTTAACTATCGGACATCATTTGCCCATAAAAGCCACTGACATTGTTACATGGTGTCATTTGACATGTCCAATCTGGCGCAGACCTGTTCTGAAAACATTATCTCCTCACTAATTGTGGAGCAACGCCATACTCTACAGCGTTAGTCATTTCCCTGTGTGACATTTCAGACTTTCTAATTAAATGTCCTGCCGGTGACCTTTAATCTGTTATGATACCCTGGTGGGCGGAGGGAGAGGCAGACGGCCTCAGCCTCAATGTTCTGGATCGGACACCGCTATATTAGAGTGAGACTCTAGCAGTGAGACTCTAGCAGTGAGACTCTAGCAGTGAGACTCTAGCAGTGAGACTCTAGCAGTGAGACTCTAGCAGTGAGACTCTAGCAGTGAGACTCTAGCAGTGAGACTCTAGCAGTGAGACTCTAGCAGTGAGACTCTAGCAGTGAGACTCTAGCAGTGCAGAGCTCCCTCTGAACAAAGTGCTTTCATAGCGTACACATCAATGGCCCACAGCTTAATACACATCAGAGAATCAGAGAGGAGGGAGAGAACCACATTGGTTCATATAGACTCAACCCAAACAGTTAAATAAGTGTCTCCACTGGCACTCATCCCTCTGTTCTCCCCCCTATCCCCTAGTCACCGGACAGCTCTCATTAGATACACTACCGTTCAAAAGTTTGGGGTCACTTAGAAATGTCCTTGTTTTTGAAAGAAAAGCACATTTTCTGTCCATTAAAATAACATCAAATAGATCAGAAATACAGTGTACATTGCTAATGTTGTAAATGACTATTGTAGCTGGAAACGGCAGATTTTTTATGGAATATCTACATAGGCCCATTATCAGCAACCATCACTCCTGTGTTCCAATGGCACGTTGTGTTAGCTAATCCAAGTTTATAATTTTAAAAGGCGAATTGATCATCAGGAAACCCTTTTGCAATTAGGATTAAAGAAGCAATAAAACTGGCCTTATTTAGACTAGTTGAGTATCTGGAGCATCAGCATTTGTGGGTTCGATCATAGGCTCAAAATGGCCAGAAACAAAGAACTTTCTTCTGAAACTCGTCAGTCTATTCTTGTTCTAAGAAATGAAGGCTATTCCATGCGAGAAATTGCCAAGAAACTGAAGATCTCGTACAACGCTGTGTACTACTCCCTTCACAGAACAGCGCACACTGGCCCTAACCAGAATAGAAAGAGGAGTGGGAGGCCCCGGTGCACAACTGAGCAAGAGGACAAGTACATTCGAGTGTCTAGTTTGAGAAACAGACGCCTTACAAGTTCTCAACTGGTAGCTTCATTAAATAGTACCCGCAAAACACCAGTTTCAACGTCAACAGTGAAAAGGTGACTCCGGGATGCTGGCCTTCCTAGGAAGAGTTCCTCTGTGCAGTGTCTATGTTCTTTTGCCCATCTTAATCTTTTATTTTCAGCCAGTCTGAGATATGGCTTTTTCTTTGCTACTCTGCCTAGAAGGCCAGCATCTCGGAGTCGCCTCTTCACTGTTGACGTTGAGACTGGTGTTTTGCGGGTACTATTTAATGATGCTGCCATTTTGAGCCTGTAATCGAACTCACAGATATACTCAACTAGTCTAAAGAAGGCCAGTTGTATTGCTTATTTAATCAGGACAACAGTTTTCAGCTGTGCTAACATAATAGCAAAAGGGTTTCCTAATGACCAATTATGTGCTTTTCTTTCAAGACAAAGGACATTTCTAAGCGACCCCAAACTTTTGAACGGTAGTGTACGTTTCACCACAGTCTTTATATCCCCTAATGATCCGTCTGCAGCTTGACGCCTCTTCACTAGATTAGCAGCAGTCAGAGAAGTTTCATCTGATTGTCTATGATGTCACAGAGAGAATCTGGTGAATGTTCCACATGCCTGCCGCCACATCATCCTCTGTGGGATTGTGCCTCTGCAACTCTGACAGCTGCCATCTCATCCAGCCCCATTTATGGTGAGGGGCTTTGACGTTCCTTTAGTTGAATCGGGCAGAATCCATAAAGAGACCCCTGTTTAATTAGGGTGATAAACACTATCAAATATGTCTCCATCACTTCTTTTAATTCCCCATCAGAAGCAGAGCTGGTTTCTGATGCCTGTCTCTCTGGTTTATTAATCAGAGCGTTTATCTGCTCTGCTAGCTCACTCGCCTGTTTCTCTTATTGGTCTATGGAGAAAACAACTGACTGTTTGAGCATCAATCAGTGTAAAAGAAAAAACTCAGAGATAAAGTCAACATGCTTAGTCATTGCTTTCCTGTGAGCCTAATTAATCATTCCCTTTTTCAAAATTTCAGAGGAATTAGTTCAGCAACATGGCATTTTGCTTCAAATGGAGAGGCAAAGATAACAGGGAAAGTCTCTGACATAACTACATGACGAGGAAATCAACAATATCCCCTGGCACATGACAGCCATACATAAATTAGAATCACAATCTAATTCACTGTCTATGGCATACACACAATACTGAACTTGCAGAGATCTTCATGTAGACTGGTATCCTAAATGAATGCATCAAAGAGAAGGCTGCTTGCAGAATTGTCATGTTCAACTCAATTATAATTACAGCTTTTTGGAGAATGGCATGAGAAATAATTAGCCTAGTGTTTACAGCCAGAAGAGCGTCAGGCAGATCCAAAATGTCTTCAGACACCTCCCTGATGGGGCTCCCGCTCTTTTATAAGTTAGCCAGTTCAGATTGTAAATGTCTGTGAGAAATCCAATTCTGTGACCTTACAAAATCACTGGGGGGACAGCAAGAGAGAATAATTGATTGCTAGATTTTGGTTGATCATTTCCCAAACCTTGGATTTAGCACTCAGGGAATTTAGAGGTGAGGTTGCTGTAAACCAGGCGTTTCCCTAGTGCAGGGGGTGGGTCAAGCTGTGATGTTTCATTTATTATACTTGCCCTCTCAAAATGTTATAAAAAAATCGATTTTCCAATATAATGTTGAAGGATAACTGAAGAGACATGGTTTCATGATCCTAATATCAGTTCTGTGGTCAATAAGATCTGACTCTCAATGTAGATCTTCACTAGTTGATTTTGGTACTGTAACAGTGACTGTCCAACATTTCACAGGGTTCTTCATATATGATGTGCAGCAGCAAAACTATAGGTGATATAGAAAATGTTATTTACGGTTATCATTGGCGCCTAAGAGCAACAAAGGCAAAACAATGGATAGCCTTGAGACATGAAATTTGAAAGACAAATCAATGACATTTATTTTCCTAAAAGCTAGGCTATTTTCCTCCCTTTCTGAAAGGCTAAATTCTACATCTGTTATCCTGTCTAATTGAAATAAACTGTTTACACAGTGTAAATATTTTTGTTGAGAGCCTCTCTTTCTTTGAGGTTTTTCTTTAAACGGAAAGTGTCACATAAACATTGTGTCTCTCAGTAAGTAACCATACAGCATGCTAGGATGGAGACAGAGACCAGGCTAACTGATAATTACAGCAGGCAGCAGAACATATCTACACTAGCTGCTTGGTGTTTTTGCTCATCATTCGAGATCTCCATTGTGTTAATTAGCCCACATTTAATCATGTCATTTGAGTGTGATTACATGGAAGTTCGACACTTCAGAGGCGTATGCTCAATTGCGATCTCGGCTGATATTCTAATCATCACGTCCTCTTTTATGAGAAGAGATGCCTTCAATTTAACAGATGGCCAAATAAATACTCTACCATTCCCATCCATTTCAGTGGAATGGTTTCCCTTTCTCACATGCTATAGGTATGCATGGCATGTGCAGTACAAGTTAAAAGTTTGGACACACCTATTCATTCAAGGTTTTTCTTTATTTTTACTATTTTCTACATTGTAGAATAATAGTGAAGACATCAAAACTATGAAATAACATACATGGAATCATGTAGTAACCAAAAAATAAGAATGGCGCCGGAGAGGATGACTATCGTTTGATTGGCTCTGAACCAACCGTGCTATTTTGTTTGTTTTTAAGCATTTCACTGTAAGGTCTACACCTGTTGTATTCGGCGCATGTGACAAATAAAATTAATTTGATTTCATTTGAAAAGTGTCAAACAAATCAAAATAGATTGTAGATTTTAGATTCTTCAAAGTAACCACCCTTTGCCTTGATGACAGCTTTGCACACTCTTGGCATTCTCTCAACCATCTTCATGAGGAATGCTTTTCCAACCGTCTTGAAGAAGTTCCCACATATGCTGAGCACTTGCTCTCTGCTTTTCCTTCACTCTGCGGTCCAAGTCATCCCAAACCGTATAAATTGGGTTGAGATCGGGTGATTGTGGAGGCCAGGTCATCTGATGCAGCACTCCATCACTCTCCTTGGTCAATAGCCCTTACACAGCCTGGAGGTCTGTTTTGGGTCATTGTCCTGTTGAAAAGCGCAAACTAGATGGGATGGCGTATTGCTGAAGAATTATGTGGTAGCCATGCTGGTTGTGTGCCTTGAATTTTAAATAAATCACAGACAGTATCACCAGTAAAGCACCCGACACCATCACACCTCCTCCTCCATGCTTCACGGTGGGAACCACACAGGTGGAGATCATCACCTACTCTGCGTCTCACAAAGCCATGGCGGTTGGAACCAAAAATCTCACATTTGGACTCATCAGACCAAAGGACAGATTTCCACTTGTCTAATGTCCATTGCTCGTGTTTCTTGGCCCAAGCAAGTCTCTTCTTCTTATTGGTGTCCTTTAGTAGTGGTTTCTTTGCAGCAATTCGACCATGAAGGCCTGATTCACGCAGTCTCCTCTGAACAGTTGATGTTGAGACGTGTCTGTTACTTGAACTCTGTGAAGCATTTATTTGGGCTGCAATCTGAGGTTCAGTTAAGTCTAATGAACTTATGCTCTGCAGCAGAGGTAACTCTGGGTCTTCCTTTCCTGTGGCGGTCCTCATGAGAGCCAGTTTCATCATACCGCTTGATGGTTTTTGCGACTGCACTTGAAGAAACTTTCAAAGTTCTTGAAATTTTCCGGATTGACTTAACTTCATGTCTTAAAAAGTAATGATGGACTGTCATTTCTCTTTGCTTACTTGAGCTGTTCTTGCCATAATATGGTATTTTACCAAATAGGGCTATCATCTGTATACCACCCCTACCTTGTCACAACACAACTGATTGGCTCAAACGCATTAAGAAGGAAAGAAATTCCACAAATGAACTTTTAACAAGGCAAACCTGTTAATTGAAATGCATTCCAGGTGACTACCTCATGAAGCTGGTTTGAGAGAATGTCAAGAATGTGAAAAGCTGTCATCAAGGCAAATGGTGGCTACTTTGATGAATCTCAAATATAAAATATAAAATGTGTTACTTCCTAGTTTTGATAATATAGAAAATAGTACAAATAAAGAAAAATCCTTAAATCAGTAGGTGTCTCCAAACTTTTGACTGGTACTTATATTGTACTGTGAAATATATGTATTTCGTTAGATTTGAAATTATGATTAAATTATATATTACCCCTTTTGATTAGTTGATGAAATCTGATTAGCTATTTTGATTATGAAGTTAATCAGAGAAGCTGCTCAGCGCTTATTCCTGTATCCCCATATCCGCAGATCTTAGAATGAGCAATAAGGGTCTCTTACCGACAGCCTTGAGGGAGGCGTACTTATTGAGCTCTTTCCCAGGTTGCTGTTGCTCATAAGGGCTAGTGATCTGTCCCATGGAAGGGTAAGGGTGGGGAGGAGACCCTAAGCCTGGCATTAGTGATGATCCTGGACCCACACTGTTCATCTGGTTAGCCTCTGTAGGGAGAGAAAGAGAAAGATGGCAGAGAGAGAGGTGTCAGTCTGGCAGAAAAAAGTAAAACATGTCATTAAATATTGATGTTCCATCTGAGTGATTGAGATTATGGGTCCATATAAATGCTACAATGTATTTGCAAGTTAGCAAGTTCGATTGTGCACTATTGTATTGTTTTACCACTTAAGTGAGGCAATATTTTTTACCTTTTACTGCAGTAGGCTAAAACCAGGGTCACACAGTGTTTCTTGGTAGTCTTAAACATATCTACTTTGAAACCTCACTCACATGGCAAAAAGAAATAAAAGACCTGTACCATGTCAGATATAGTTGAAATGTACTACATTTTTAGTTTCCATCCCAATATTACACTTTACATACATCACGTAAGACCATTTGACATAGAAACACCGGATTTTCGGTGACTTATTAAAAAAAAAAAGTTTATAGATTTTGAAATTATGAAAAATATGAATAACATTCTATCCACGAGGCCACTATGTAATTTGGCTGCATGAAAGGGCTATCAGCAGTATTTTTGAAATCAGTGTTTCTTCCTTCCTGTCAGTGGTGAGATGTAAGAGCTGGTGTCACCCAGGAAAGCTGTGGAAGTCGAGACCTGATAGAACTCAAGTAGGCAGCTTACACTATCTCATTGACCTGCCAACACAATTGTTATAGTCTCTTCATGTTAGCCCCGGGATACAAATCATTAACCGTCCATCGCTCCGAGCTAGATGGCTCCTCTAGCCAGCTCACTGTGCTAATCCTCTTCCAATCGAATCTCTTTGGTTTCCTCCAAACAAGCCTCAGCCAAAACCAACAGCAGCGTAGCTCAGCCCCCAGCTGATATGTCTCTCAATAGGCCTGATAGAAATCAATTTGACGGATGGATAAGAATGGACAGAGGTAATTGTTTCAGATCTTTGGTAACATTGCACCCCGTGCTGGTTGGCCCTCCCTGGGGACTCAGCTGGAGAGAGAGAGTGTGATGACTGCTCTTTATAAGATGGTACTAATCCAGCATCCAGCATGCAGACATCTGCTTAATTGAGGAGTGCATGGAACCATGGCAAATTGACTGGCCGCCTGCCTGCTGGCATGGCAGAGCAACCAGATGTTGTGGGCATCATTTTCAACTGGCCCCGCAGGACCCAAAGGAGGTCAGGAGACAGCAGACTGCACCCACGCCCAGGTGTCAGTTTGGGGGACGGTGAATGCCACCTTAATAACTCCAGCCATACTACAGTAGCTATCTACAGTAGAATATCAATAACATAAAGTTAACTAATAGCTCAATATTGATAATGTGTGTAATAGCAGAGTTCCATAAAATGCACTCCGCCAGTTTGGCTGTAGCAGTTACTGATTGGTCAAGGTAATACTGTACATCCATTCAGCCCATGTTGTTGTTGTATCTGTATTCATGTTGCACATGTAAACCTAACTCTCTTCCATTACTGATGTCCACAGCCCAATGTGAGGACCAATACTAGGACCTTGAGAAAGTAGAGTCATTGTAGTAGACATTGTAAGTGCCCATAAACTGCTGCTTGGGCATGTTGAGAACAATAATGAGTTTTCAAAGTACAAGCAATCTGTTGAGCAGCAGATTGAAACTATGGCACGAAATGCTGTTAGTGACAATAGCTTCCTATGTATGACCACATATTCAACAAGTAAAATATAACTGCTTGAAGGTCTGCATTCATTTGAAGGCGACTACAAATTATAAATATCATCTGTTAGAAAAATGGAAAATAACGATCTGACTTCTTATTCTACATTAGATCTACATTAGTAGATCTACATTAGTTCTACATTAGATATTCATTCAAGACTACAATCTTTTTGATTTTCACAGCACCATCAATAAGTAACTGCGTAATATAAAAGCAATATTAAGTAACTGTTTATTATTATTATGATTGATCAATAGACAAAGGTCATTCAGATATTATTTATAGTGAACAGGTCTTTATTAAAAAGAGTACATGAAAAGGTGTTACCTTGAATGTACCTTTTTGAGACTGAGATAAATGAAGAACTATAAACGTCTGCTTTAGAAAATAGAGATGAGAACCTCCAGTTCATTACTCATCTCACAGATGTGAACGTTCAGTAGTAGAAGACCTGGCAACATTTACTCCAGTGTGAATGCTTTTTGAATATATAACTGTTGTGTTCTTACTACGACACAAACAGTAATAAATGATACTTGAAACAGAGATAACGTTGACACGACTTTCTCGTTCAAACTCAAGTTCAAGCACAGTGTGTTCATGCGCAGGCGCAGTACTCAATTAGTATCAATGCTCTAGGTTCCACAATAACAACATCCAGTAGTGCCTATGATAAAAGCTGTATAATAGTATCACATTATATCGTACTTAACAATAACTATGGCCAGAATTCAATCATATCTACAGTGTGACCACCCTCTTTTGCGTCCCCAATCATGATGATCAAAACAGGCTGTCAACTTGTATGTTACACATAATAACTGGCCGTGATTAATGGCATATTTGCGGAGGCACACTGAGGCCAATTAACAACTTAACGACTCTTTTGCAAGTCGACAGGTCAACATGTTCTGAGAGCAGATTTCTCTGGCAAGTTTACACTTCAGTAGATTGCCAAAGGGAGGATAAAAGGGGAAAGGACATACAATCCCCATTACTTATGCCCCAAATCTTACCAAGCAGCTTGCATAATAGGACTCACATCTTGTGTTAACTGTATGCTACTGTACACATACATCTCTCTGCTGCGCTGATGGTATGAGGGGAGAATACAGCCATGACGATCACTGAGTAGTCAACATCAATGTTTGTAATGTTTGTGATGATAAAATACAGGTTAAGTCAAATAAAATGTCTTATCTGTAAGATCTGTTGCATTATAATACCTCATTTTATTGTTGCCATCCAACATCTAATCAGGCACACACACCACAGTGTGAAGAGCAAAGAGCCTCTTTTGCTCGGTCTCATGTTAGTTAGTTGATAAGGAGGTCAGTGGACGTGGAACCCTGTTTGTCAGTGCTGCAACTAGTACACAATATTCCATTCTAATTAGCTCCACAACTAATATACCAAATGCATTTGCACATTTAGCTGAACACTATCATCTGCTTTGGACAGTGGACAATGAGCCGTGAAAGAAATGGATCAAATCAAATCAGATCTAGGCTAAAATGGTTCTGTCTGGAAAAAGACTGATGCCAAGTGGACTGAAATAGATGTTCTGATTTGAAACCGGGTCTTGGTAGCAATGACCATTCGTCAGGGAAGAGATGTCAGCTATCGCTGAAATGTCACCAGAGCTTTTGTTCTCCTCGTCTTCCCGGCTGGCAGGCGATTTGATTGGATTCTAGTCTATTTTTCCCAGACAGTTACTTAATGAATATGCCAGCTTTAGTTACGCTTCCTGGCTCATGACTCAGCAGCAGCCACTGGAAGGTTTCTCTTCTCCAGATGATGAACACAATCATCGCTGGATCTACAGGTCCGAACGGCTGAAGGCAGCAGCGATGTAAGCAAAGATGTCTAGTCTGACTAGTCTGACAGCCGGGCCAAGAGTGCTGTAGCCAACAGCAGGTGCATTAATCCATTTTGGTTGGAGAGGAAAGAAAAATATGTTTCATGATAAGAAAAGTTGCCTGATCTTTCAGAAGTTCAGAACCAAAATGTAGGAATGGACGGCATGAAATCAGCGTATCCCCAGAAAAAAACAGCATGAACTGCAAAACAATTGCTGTTCAAAATCAACTTTTGTTTTCATAAAAATTAATTATGAAGTTGATTCTCTATGTTTATTTCATGCTTATCCACAGGGGAATAAATATGAAGAATGGGAAAAGTTCATAGAAACTACCCTAGCAACTTGCCCACCTAAAGGTTCCATTAAGGCTACTGACTATGATAATCAGAAACTTTGGAAATTCTTATGAAATACTACACTGCCTCCTGGAAACATATTCCTCCTGCTGCACAGTGGTCCCAATAGATACGCTCCAACAGGAGACGGTTCAGGAACAACAGGGGAGGAGAGCATTTAACAGAAGTCTGGAGGGACCCCAGCATGAATGAATGATGATTGTTGAAACGTTCCAGTGTTTTCTGTGGAAAAAGACGAGGGTTTAAAGAGGAAGAGACCATTGCACAGAACTACAATATACTTTAAAGAGAGGAGAAAATGCTTTCGAATGAAGAATAGGGAAGGTGTTTAATTTCCTTAGCGAGTCCAATTAATATGAAAGAGGATAGTGTAGCAGGAGTTAAAAAGCGGGAGGAGGGCAGTGGGAGAATAAGGTCAGGGACAGGAGGCGTGAACCAAACATGAAACAACTGTCAGCACCACTTCAAAAGGACTACTGTACTCTCTTCTGCCACTGAAAAATAAAAGATGGTACAAGTTTAACATTCTAACTTTTTTAACAAGTATCAACTTTTAGAGTCCACTATGCCATGGCGCAGCCTCTCCATGATAATAAAAAATATAATAATAGTGAAATAGGCTAATTAGAACCTAATTTCCCACCGGTCAAATAGATGTTTCCATGCTGTGCTAATTACTTTGTAAAGGGCCATGAAATGATCCGTGTTGTCTCATTAAAAGACATACAGGCAAGCTTTACAACTCTTTCACTACACCTGCTAATAGCTCTGTGACTAGGTGAAAACAATGAGTGGTTTTCAAGAATCATTGTTCTCTGAAATTACCTAACCTCTGGAAATCTGAAGTACAAGCTGTTTCTTTGGCATTGAGCTGCTAATTTAAGGAGTAATACATCCGTCCCTCCATTGTCTGTGTACAATGGATAAAATCCCATTTCATCTGCCAGACATTTGTCCTCTTAACACACCGTTTCTTCTAAATTACTGGAGTCCCACTTCAATTCACTTTCCATCTGTCTGCCACTGGTTAAAAGTGGTCCATTTGTGAAAACTTTTGTAAGGTTAAAGACTCAAAGGTTGTTGCAGGAGTAAGTGAATCAACACTACAGACACAGATACCTTCCAAGAACTCATAAAAAATGCAAGAGTGTATTTTGGGAGCTGGATGCCCCAAAGGGATGGATGGTACAATGGGAAGGGCACTCTCATTCACTGGTTATTTCCAATTGGGGAGTGAAAGTCTGCAGAAGGATTAGTCCTAAGACCTCCAATAACATGTACTGTATAATTTATTAGCAATACTTCATAATATTTGATGCACGCTTGTAGTTTCATCAGATGTTTTGGCATTGCTTTGTTGCATTGAAATATTTCAGATTCAATAAGCATGTACAGAAAATAACCTAATATATGCATACTTCCAATATACCTACTGCAAGGAATGTGATTTCAATACTTTGCACAGTTTGTCCGTATTTGATGTTGATTTTCACAAACTAATTTGTCTAGAATAGTCAGTGTGACATTTAACACTGAGCCTCTCGCAGAAAGCTACTTCTGCTAGACGGATTTACAGGGTATTAGACAGTGCGCAAGAAGAAAGTCAGTCAGTCACTCTTATTTGCCCTGATGGAAGGAGTCTATATTCCATGTAAACGTGTGTCCAGCCCCTGGCTTTTCTTCTTTATACTCATAAAGGTTGGACAAGCTGAGAGATTAATAGTCAGGCCTTGAAGATTGATGAGAAAAACCTTTGACTCACCGGGTAAATCATGACTTGACAGGTAATTTTATAGGTTGAATTTCCTCAGTTGTAATTTACATAAAATAGGCATATGCAGGGGGGGGAACATAACCGATCTGGGTGCAGATGATGGCATAAAAACAGTATCTGAATTCCTACAGACTGAGGAAAGCCATTGTCTGTGTAATCCAATCTGACAGGTAGAGCTCACTGTGAGATGAAAGCAGCAGAAGAATCAATAACGCCTCCTCTCTTCTCCTCTCTCAGAGCATTGTTCACTCCTTCTCTGTGCTCTACCTGCTTCCATTACCTTAAATTCATACGCATTCATCAGCTCACCTCTGAAATGTATCCTGCGCTTCCAGACTCTGAGTGTTATTGAGGGCGACACTTCACTTTGTAAATGTTGATGTTTATTGGCTCGATTGGCAAACTAGGTGAACAGGTTTCTCTCCAGAGGCAAGTTTGACGACGCCAACTAAGTAATGGAAACTCCAACTTACAATGACCTGTCTCCATAGTTCATACATTAACCAGTTGGCAACACCCACATGAGCAACAGTTCATACTCCCATTATTTATCTGCTGAGGGAGAACAGGCTCTGCTGCGCTCACAAAAAGCCTGCATGAAATTAACATTTAATGAACTCATATGCTATGTAAATCTAATGTATAAGCTTTGTCTTTTTGTATTACTGAATGAAATTGACGTTCCCCTATGCTAAGAGTATATTGGATGGACAACACAGTTATTTTGTCAAACTTATTCATTACAGTGACACCATTGTATGTGCTTTACGAATGGATAATTCAGTAAACAGTTAGGTAAAAATACAAGCACAGAATAACGATTTGCAAAAGGTACATTAAATATAGATAAAACATATTCAATATTTTGTGCATTAAGATGTGTGTGCTGTGGTCTGGGTGAACTACTTAATACCATGCATGATGGTGGGTTTGTGTGCACTATTTGTGATAATGGTACTCTCCATGCCACCAGTTGGGTCAAAGGGGTCCGTGCATGGAAGTGTGCGTTTCATTCGTCTATAGTACAGACACAAACGTGACTTCTACAAAATCAATAATATGCCCACAGCAATGCAAAAGCTAATCACTATCTGCTCATCCAAGTGCTTGCATATTGCCATGTGCTACTTATGGTACATGAAATCATTCCGTTTAGACAAGAGAGAACGTCATTTGTCTTCCATTAGTGGGAGTAAACCCTCATCTCACTTTTCAACCTTGTTGTATCAAGCTTCTCTTCTCAGCCTGCGAGCTTGACAAGGTGTTATCATTCATGTCAGCTACCAACAAAGATATAGAACTACAGTATTAGTATGCAGCGCCAGTACTTTTAAAGGTTTGGCCCTTAGGCGGAAGCTTAACTAAAGTGTCTCAAAATGATCACAGCATTCTTTTGTCTAGTACCATTCAACAAGGCAGATATAAAAAGGAAGAGGAGATACAAAATGCCCTGTTAAAAAAAAGGCATGTAACTGGAAATAAAGGTGATTATGTGTAACCGTTTTCCATTCATCATTGTAGGTAGTAGTAACCCATTTAAATACAGTTTCCTGTGACACTGTCTTGTGGGAAAGGGCCTGCCAGACCGTCCGTCCGTGTGTGTTGGCAGCAAGGGAACTTTCTTCTCTTCGGCTGGATGCCTAGAGAGAAAAGAGGCCAAGTGGCCACAGGTGCCCCTTGCTCACACAGGCAGGCCTGGAGGAGAGGGATAGGACCGTGCGTGTGGCCAAGATGGCCCCAGCAGCACACAGGACAGAAGTGGAGTGTAGCCTAGCCTAGCCGCCAGCCAGCCACCCACCCAGAGGAGAGGCAACTAGAGGAGTGGGAACTAGAACAAAGCCCTGTCTGTCTGAGAGGATTGTGTCATCTGTGACGGCTGACACGTGTGAGAACTCCCTCTGGACCATTTCACTCAGTGCCAACCAGGCACCCACAACCCCTGCCATAGAGGCAGTATCCATCCTAGGGAGGCAGCCCTGGCATGGGTACACTTGACAGTGCCAGACATGGCTAGGGGACGAGGAGGGGAACAGGCGCAGGACTGTGCCCTATAGACACACCACTCTACCCCCTGCCCAGAAGTGAGTCAACGAGACAGAAGCAAAACGCCAGGGAGAAAATAACCATTTTAGTGGAGCTGTTGTGCAGTCAAAACAACAGCAGTCCTCAACACATATGGGAAGGAAGCACAAAGCGTTGTCTCCCGACAATGTATTCTCAAGGCTATAATCTCAGGGATATAGCAGACTATATTCTGTATACAGGGTACAGGATTTAGTCATTTGTTTCTGAAGGCTTTTTCTGTTGATTGGGAGAAAGGACACTTTGTATGCTAACAGGCTTTGTTGTTCTATTGTAATATCTGTCCATTGTAGCTAGTTGATCTAATGTTACAAATCCATCTGTGCTGCCCTGTTTTCTTGAATCTCACATACTACTGCAGCCGAACAAGTGGATTAATTTGCTGAACTCTTACCAACCAACTGAAGAGGGCTCAGTCACATAGCTAGTGCTGCTGTTCCTGCCGGTGCAATTATTTACCTCTCATCTCCAGTTGACAAAATTAGATCCTTGTGTCTTTGTTTATCTCGTAACAATATAGTCTGTGTGTGTGTGTGTGTGTGTGTGTGTGTGTGTGTGTGTGTGTGTGTGTGTGTGTGTGTGTGTGTGTGTGTGTGTGTGTGTGTGTGTGTGTGTGTGTGTGTGTGTGTGTGTGTGTGTGTGTGTGTGTGCGTGTGTGTGCGCGTGTGTATATGAAAGCCACACCTTGGTGTCCTCAAATACATCAAAACGACAGTGACGGTGATAGATTTTCCTGTGGGCGCAAACAGGGCACAGCCCATTTTGTTGCAACCAGATGCAAACCTGGCATGAAAATGTAAATAACATGGGAGGTATGTTGTTGTACAACTGAGGCATTATCTACAAAGAGAGAACTACCAGACCCAGTAGAGATTTAATGCTAGTGTACTACAATGACTGAACGTTGACTGGGTATTACTATGCTGCTCCTGAACTCAAAGTGCTGCTCCTGAACTCAAAGTGCTGCTCCTGAACTCAAAGTGCTGCTCCTGAACTCAAGGTGCTGCTCCTGAACTCAAAGTGCTGCTCCTGAACTCAAGGTGCTGCTCCTGAACTCAAGGTGCTGCTCCTGAACTCAAAGTGCTGCTCCTGAACTCAAAGTGCTGCTCCTGAACTCAAAGTGCTGCTCCTGAACTCAAAGTGCTGCTCCTGAACTCAAAGTGCTGCTCCTGAACTCAAAGTGCTGCTCCTGAACTCAAAGTGCTGCTCCTGAACTCAAAGTGCTGCTCCTGAACTCAAAGTGCTGCTCCTGAACTCAAGGTGCAGCTCCTGAACTCAAGGTGCAGCTCCTGAACTCAAGGTGCAGCTCCTGAACTCAAAGTGCTGCTCCTGAACTCAAAGTGCTGCTCCTGAACTCAAAGTGCTGCTCCTGAACTCAAAGTGCTGCTCCTGAACTCAAGGTGCTGCTCCTGAACTCAAGGTGCAGCTCCTGAACTCAAGGTGCAGCTCCTGAACTCAAGGTGCAGCTCCTGAACTCATGGTCTCCTGGACTAATAAAGTCTGGTGGTTTTGAGGTTGTAAGATGCATGGTTGTGATTGTTTGGGTTTCTATTCTGACAATGACCATTTCTTTCCCAAGCGTCCATTTGTTACAAGAAACGTCTGGTCGTCTGTTGACATGAACTACCTCTGACTTTGCTGACCTAGTAATAATTACAAAAGAGTAATGGAAGAACAGTAATTTTCACAAACACTATGACAAGCATTGTATGGTCAAAACAGCAATATATTTTTCAGAGGGATGTGTTTCCTATGGTATTGTAGATCGTGGATAGTGTGATGCCAAGAATGCACTAATAATGCTCATGATCTAACATGGGCTGTGCTTCATCTACATTTTAAATCTGTTTATAAATGTAGATATTCATCATTTAGCTGGGAGTAAACTTAAACACTTACCACTTAAGAGGGGCTTGCCACCACTAGCCAACAAAGAAAAGATGACCAAAGAACCCTCTTTAAAGAGTAAGTGAAGAAAGCCCCCTTTGAAGCTGTGACCATTCTCAGTGGACATTAATATTAATATTACATTACATCAGATGTGTTAGAACCCCCAACAGGCCCTCTGTGTAATTTCCCAATCACCAGCCAGCATGGAGGCAGAGTATCCTGAATAGTGTGAGGATGTTCAGAACATGTCTAAGGTATCTGCAGTAACCCCCATGTTATTGAACTACTCAAAAATGCCATTAGGCCTAAAATAAATCCTTGTCATTGGTCATACATGAGGGCATTGGGTTTTGGTGTCTGGTCGGCAGTCTGGTATATGATAAACCTACAGCCTACTTTTCAAATACATTGTTGAACATGGTGTGTTGTTTTAATGTACTGTACAGGGAGGGATTCATGTTCATCTTTTTCGGGTTACATTTTGCTGTAGGTTTAAATGTAGCTTACTAATAGCTGTACTATGACCCATCAGTGAGGCAGCCATAGGCCACAGCGCTGAAGCTCCCATCCCATCGCTAGCTGCTCCTGAGCCCCTGATTTCCACCTACCTGTCAACATGTCGGCTGGCTGGTAATGAACGGATCATTATTCCAGGAGGGGGCACGGAAGAAAAAAAGGGGTCTCTGTTTAAAGAATGATTAATTATTCGCCTGTCATGGCAGCACCAAGAACGCCTGAATTCATTAAAGTGAATAATAATAATTTCAGCTGTAGGAGAAAACTCATCTCGTAGGCATACCTTGAGGTACAGTAGCCTTGATGTTCAGGGTACCATATGCCTGTGACAACCAGGCAGCCGTTTCCTGAAAGATACTACCTTGTCCACACATTTCCGTACTCTACTTTGGTGGGCTTCGATATGAAGAGGAGAAAGTGGAAGCATTAACCAAAGAAAATGCTTATTCTACAGTTGATGTGTTGAAAACAAAAAACTAAGCTGCCTATTAGGAATGTTCATTCATTATTAGTATTTCCCTCAAAGCATGATTATTATGATATTTAAGGGTGCCTCAAATGTCTTTATGTATAGTTTTCCTCAGGGGAATTTCCCTAGATTAGTCTTTTTTTATCAGTTCAGTCTGAAGATGAAAGGGGCAGAACGAAATCAGTGTCAGCACAATTTTGTGAGATTGCCATGGATACAGGCATGCACAATCCTATAGGAGTTGACAGTGTAACAGCAAACTGCAAGTGTATAATCAGGTCCTTTTGCCACTGTGGGGAAATTAATTCAGTCAGATATAATGTATTCTGCCTCTTAAATTAGTGTAATTCAACAACAATCACTTTTTTCTGCTCCTATCTATTTTATCTACAACAGCAAAAATCCATGGACAGGCCACTTGGTCATCATACCTTTGTTTCCATGGAGATGTCATGCATATTGGCACCATATGTATTAGTTCCATCATGTGACATAATGGAATCAGAATGGAAACCATCTGAGCCATATACAGTGCCTTCAGAAAGCGTTCACACCCCTTGACTTTTTCCAAATTTTGTTGTGTTACAGCCTGAATTTATAATTGATAAAATGTATATTTTATTTGATATATTAATTACACTTTGTATAGTATATCAATACACCCAGTCACTACAAAGATACAGGTGTCCTTCCTAACTCAGTTGACGAAGAGGAAAGAAACCGCTCAGGGATTTCACTATGAAATGTACTTTATGTCCTGAATACAAAGCATTATGCTTAGGGCAAATCCAACACATCACTGAGTACCACTCTTCATATTTTCAAGCATGGTGGAGGCTGCATTATGTTATGAGTATGCTTGTAATCGGTAAAGACAGGGGAGTTTTTTTGGATAAAAATAAATAAATGGAATAGAACTAAGCACAGACAAAGTCCTAGAGGAAAACCTGGTTCAGTCTGCTTTCCAAAAGACACTGGGAGACAAATTCACCTTTGAGCAGGACAATAACCTAAAACACAATGCCAAATATACACTGGAGTTACTTACCAATATGACATTGAATGTTCCTGAGTGGCCTAGTTACAGTTTTGACCTAAATCGGCTTGAAAATCTATGGCATGACTTGAAGATTGCTGTCTAGCCATGTTCAACAACCAACTCGACAGAGCTTGTAGAATTTTAAAAAGAATAATGTGCAAATATTGTACAATCCTGGTGTGCAAAGCTCTTAGAGATTTACCCAGAAAGACTGACAGCTGTAATCGCTGCCAAAGGTCATTCTAACATGTATTGTCTCAGGGGTGTGAATACCTATGTAAATTAGACATTTCTGTATTTCATTTTAAATACATTTGCAAAAATGTCTAAAAACATGTTTTCAGTTTGTCATTATGGGTTATTGTATGTAGATGGGTAAGAAAAAATATATTTAATCCATTTTGAATTTAGGCTGTAACACAACAAAATGTGGAATATATCAAGGGCCATGAATACTTTCTGAAGGCACTGTATAGCATGCATGATCTGAAGCACTGGAAACCACGGACTCTTCTTGTATAAAAGAGGGGACTTTGTATTGTGAATGTCAAAGCCCTTCAAAAAAAATGCATAGCCATGGTCTAATCATAACACAGTTCTTTCATAATCAATTAAAGGTCTGACGAGGGTTAATGAACATTTCAAAATTGGTCTTTGAAACAAAGGCCTCATTACTTGAATGTACTTGAAGTCTACGGCCATAACAATGGGAGAAAGCTTTCCCACTGGGCACAGACATCAGTGCGACGTCTAATTTTGATTTACATTTGGTTGATTTATCGACTAACTTGAATTCAACGTGAAATAAACCAAAAATGTCATCCTGTCATTTGATTTAGGTTAAAAGTTAAGTGAAAAAAATACTAAATTCCCTTACGTTGATGACTTTTTGCAAATCCAATCAGTTTTCCACGTTGATTCAATGTCATCACATTTGAGTTTTGGGGTTGAAGTGACTTGGAAACAACGTTGAATCAACCTGTTTTTGCTAAGTTGGTTGCTTAAAATCATATTGTACAATTACAAAAAAGCACAATATGCAGATAAAAACATATTATTTTTAATAGATACCTTGATATTGACACAAGTAAGCCTTTCACCATGCTAATGAGTCTCTTTCAATTGAATCCTCAATACAGCAAGTGTTCAGTGTAATATAACATCAGATTGAAAACCCAGGAGGAGATGTTACTCAAACACATTAACCTAATTACTTGTGCTGCCACCTCTTCAGAGCGCTACTCTCTCACAAGACACAGTTCACACACAGACAGTCCTCTTTGGCAGTCAATGTATGCCATGGGGTGTCATACATGGACATCAGCCTCAGTAGATTAGATACCCTGCATAATTCACATTCAGTGGAATAGCCTGTCTAAGTGAGAGCTTCTGCTAGCGTAGTGTGCTTGCTTTACATGTGTGATAATGAGATTCATTCACCAGAATAACACTCTTCAGGCGCCTCAGCCCAAAGGGTTTCATTCCCTTCCCATTCTATTGATGCTGTATTAGGCAAATTTGAAAATCAATTTGAATTAAACTATTTCCCTTGTTCTGATTGTGTCTTTTCTTTTTTTTACACCACTATAGCAACCCTGATTATGATCTCTAGTCTCGTGGCTGAGGTTTCTTACTATTCTTGCTGAGGTACCATGCTACCATAAAAAGCCCTGTCAATTTCCTGACTTGATGTCTGTCTACTAAGCTGTACCCAGTGGGTTACCTAATTCCAAACAATCACACACTGTGTTGCTGACTGAGAGTATGTGCCTGCCAGTCAGTCTCAGCACTTGCGGCCTTAAGCACTTTAATGGCATTTCAGACCGGAGAACCTCAGTAATGTAAAGGTTGTTTTAGTCCCAGTGCTCTATGGAATGGCCCTGCTCCCAGCACAGTTACACACCCCACTCTCTGGGTTATTACCCCTCAGCCTGCATGGAGATGGGGTCAGCTCTTTAGCAGCACAACACCAGGGTGTCTCCCCTCACACACCTCCCTGCGCCTCTCCACATCTTCAACAGGGAGCTCACTGGGTGAAGCTGTTCACACTGATACAATAACCCGTCACATCTTCTCATGAAACAGCAAGACACTGCTCTGCCTGTGAGACTTTTTACAAGAGAACAGTCAGTGTGGGAATGAGTGTGAATAGCTGCTCAAAGAAACCTGTGCTGTCATCCCACTTTATTGAATAAGGGTTCCAGTTAGCCTAACTAAACAACACTACCTCTATTACAATACAGCACACACCTTAATAGTGACAAACTGCTCCTTCTGATTCTATAATGCCCACATTATACCAAACCAATAAAAAACAGTGTGTTGAATTCTAGTGGAATCACACACTGCTTTCACCCAATCCCTGGCCTTCTAAGGACACCTGAAAAGCTATGTCACACTAAATTACACATCCCTTTTGTGAGCCGACACAGTGGAGATTGAAGAGGTCCTTGTTGCTTCAACTTGATGTGACGGACTAAGAGAGATAGTGTTGTGCTTGGAGGAAGTGGGAGGGCCACTGACAAAGGAAGAGATTACCCAGAACCCACCTCTCCACTCATCTACACTCTCCAATCCACAGTGCTATTGTGTGAAAACGTATGGATCCTTCCCAATACTGTGAGGAGAGACAATGCCAATGTATGTCCATGCAGCCCACCTGATTGCAGAACTGGGTCTCCAATCCCTTTGGTAATTCCTACCCAAGGGATGGGACAAAAATGGCAGCTCTTCACGCGAATACAAGCTACAAGCTTCAATTATCGGTGGAAGCTACACTCAGCTACACTCAAGAATCAAAGTGGAGGCTCTTGACCCGGAGCTGCCTGATCTACTTCAGTTTTTGACAAAAAAACAAAAAAACACTGTTGCCATTTGCTTATGCCGTCAACATAAATCTAGTATTCCCATTATCATTCTCTCCAAGTTGAATTTGTCTTTCACACACAAACAAACAGCTTGTTTTTCATGTCAAACATTGACACTCCTTTTCAGCAGGAAAAATGCACTACCATAAGTAAACATGTCATTTTACTTCTCTCCAACAACAGACAGCATGCATTACAATCACTTCCAAACAAGCAAATGGGGAAAAGTCTGTCCATTGCCATTAGTGACTAAAGCCTAGCCTGTGTGATTGCAACCGGCAATCTGAGACATGCAATGCATAATAAAATAATACATCCTGCATCATTCATGAGTGTGAGTGAGGGAGTGAGTGAGCGAGTGAGTGAATGAGTGAGTGAATTCTTGCTGGTCTGTGTAGATGTGTGCCTGCCTGATTGAGAGAGACTAAAAAGAGAGGGATGAGAAAGAAAGAGCCAGTTGTAAGAGATGGAGAGCAGCGAAAGCCTTATACTACTATTAGTCAGCGGCGGTTGATGATGATAATTATCCCAGTGTGTTAAATGATTACTGAGGCTGTGAGTAATTGCTTCAGCAGCTCACAGGACTCTCCAAAATGGACTTCTTTCACAACTCTCTTATCTGGAGCAGCTAAATCAGGCGAGCCAGGAAGGCAAAGGGTGGTGGTGAATAAGCCTTTTGAATTTCACAGCTGCCTCACTACAACCACAAAGACCAATCGGAGACTGTTGGGCACTTCAATAGGACTCCAGCATAGAATTGATGAAAGTGAAAATGTCAATGTTCTCTTGCGTGATAAGGTTTACTGTTAGTGGCTGTTTTGAAACATTGTGTGTATGTGTGTACAGAGGTAAAGATTGTGCATGATTCGTCTGATCACAGCAGTCAGACCCTCAGTCTTCTGCAGATGGCATCCTGTTTATACCATCTCTGTATCTCAATCATGACCATACCCAATGCATTGCAGAGCTCCACATAATAGACTATGCATCTTACCATTGGTTGTACTTTCCAATGTGTATCAAACTATTGTTGTAGTGGCTATTCTCTATGAAATGAGACATTGGATGGAAGAGGCCTACTTACGGAGACTGTTAGCAGGTATCCTGTTGGCTTGCATGTTGTCATAGTGCTGTCCATGCACTCCAATGTCTTCTGAGTGTTCTCCTGGCCCGGGCTGGCGCATCACCTGGGCTAGAGCCCTGACAAAAAACACAAACACCTCAATCAGCTGGTTCCCTCAATAATAATGGCTATGAAATCGAGCAAATTTACAGTAGCTCAAACGCTGTAAACCTCGATATTTATCTGACATTTATCGGAAATCCTTACAGGTCTTAATGTTTGAATAATGTAGATTAAATCAAATCAATTACTCTCATGCTTGTAGATGAACTACCAATGACCAATTAGCATATGCTCAAAGGGTTTTCATTGATATGCACAGTACCATTTATGCTATATTGGGTTAGTGGGATCACCTTCCTTTGTGCATTGATAATTTAGTTGAGAATTATGACAAATCACAATAGGGATCACAAGGCATGTTGAGACAAAGGCAGCCCACTGAGCACAGACGTCAGTTCAACGTCTAGTTTTGATTTACTTTTGGTTGAGTTGTCAACTAACATAAGTTCAACGTGAAATTAAAGTCATCACATTGAATCTTTTTGTTGAAATGACATGGAAACAACATTGAATCAACCAGTTTTTGGGGGAAGTGAACCTTAAGTTCGCTTCCCCCCCCAAAAAGAACAACGAATCTAATTAAAATGATGAAATCTAGGGCAGTGAGATAATTAAAAACAATTGCAGGTGTAATGGAGTAAAAAAGTGGCTTTTAATGGCACCATGTTGGTAGATGACATCAAGGGAGATGAGAGCATGGCTCATCACACACTACTATCTCCAGCACATCTGGTTTTACTAGGACATAGTGAGCATGGCTCATCAAACACTACTATCTCCAGCACATCTGTTTTTTTCTAGGACATAGTGAGCATGGCTCATCACACACTACTACCTCCAGCACATCTGGTTTTACTAGGACATAGTGAGCATGGCTCATCACACACTACTACCTCCAGCACATCTGGTTTTACTAGGACATAGTGAGTATGGCTCATCACACACTACTATCTCCAGCACATCTGGTTTTACTAGGACATAGTGAGCATGGCTCATCACACACTACTACCTCTAGCACATCTGGTTTTACTAGGACATAGTGAGCATGGCTCATCACACACTACTACCTCCAGCACATCTGGTTTTACTAGGACATAGTGAGTATGGCTCATCACACACTACTACCTCCAGCACATCTGGTTTTACTAGGACATAGTGAGCATGGCTCATCACACACTACTACCTCCAGCACATCTGGTTTTACTAGGACATAGTGAGTATGGCTCATCACACACTACTACCTCCAGCACATCTGGTTTTACTAGGACATAGTGAGCATGGCTCATCACACACTACTACCTCCAGCACATCTGGTTTTACCAGGACATAGTGAGCATGGCTCATCACACACTACTACCTCCAGCACATCTGGTTTTACCAGGACATAGTGAGCATGGCTCATCACACACTACTATCTCCAGCACATCTGGTTTTACTAGGACATAGTGAGCATGGCTCATCACACACTACTATCTCCAGCACATCTGGTTTTACTAGGACATAGTGAGCATGGCTCATCACACACTACTATCTCCAGCACATCTGGTTTTACTAGGACATAGTGAGCATGGCTCAAGACATCAACGCAATTGGACAGGTATTCACAGTCACTCACAAATAAAATATAGTAGGCTGGATAGGTATTGCCTATGATTGCCAATCAAATTGTGGTCAGAAGAACTGACTGAGCATGTATATTTATTCTATATTTTAACACTTCCCACTAGGCAAAAACTGATTGGATCATGAATCAATGTTGTTTCCATGTGTATGTGACCAATACAATTTGATTTGATTTGATTTCAACCAACAAATCTATGTGATGTGGGAAAAACGACTGGATTTGAAAAAGGTCATCAAGGTAAGGAAACTTCGTATTTATTTCACCCAACTTTTAACCCGAAATGTTTTGTTGATTTTTGTTGTTGATTTCAACCAAATGTAAATCGAAACTAGAAATTGAACTGACGTCTGTGTCCAGTGGGTTATCACCTATTTTAACAAAACAGCATCTTTAATGCATCAAAATATTTCAAGGAAACTTCTGACACCCAAATACAAGTTAAATTCCTGCATTCATTTAGGCTATCCAAAGTTGTTACTGCATTGCGCACAGGGACTGCTGCTGTTGTTTACCTTGACATGTTTTCTCTGTGTGGACGGTGCGCCTTTTCAAGTCCAAGTTTTGTGAAAATCCCAACGAGGGCCATTATGGCAACAACTCCACATATTATATACACAATTAAGTTTGTCTTGTCCTTTGTGGGGTCGTGAGTGGGGTCTTTTTTCTTAGGCGGGGGTCTGCCTGTCATCATCCACGGCGGGGTGTCATAGTTTTTGCAGGTTGTCTGGTCCAGCCGCGAGCTTGTAAACTCACAGCAGAATCTGAAGCCACAGGTCCCGCAGCAGTACAGGTAACTGCCCGTCTGGCACACAAACGGCGGATCCCACTGGCCCATCACATCGTAATAACCCCGGCATCTGTCCTCTGTATGCGGACTCTCCGAAACACTATTCTCTCTGTTCAATTTTGACTCGTTGGTACCCGTTGGTACCATAATAAAGCCGTCCAGCTTCTGCCCTGGCTCCCCCTCCGCGTCGCATACAAGAACTTTCACCAAAAAGTAGCCAAGCAACAACCCCGCGCTTCTCATCATGTGCGTCCCTTTGTTACTTTTCTTCTCCACTGTAGACGAAGGAAAGGCGATGACCAGGTATCATTACAAGCTTGTACGCATAATCCAAGAACATGAAACACAGCCATCCGCGATGATTATCATGATTACGCAACGCAACTTCTGCGCGTAATTGTCCGTCAGCGCACGGTGATGTTGTATGGCAATTTGTGTAAATGTTATATCTGTTCCAATTGCGTATAACAAACAAACTGATGAGCTCTTTACACTGATGCGACAACAACTATTTTACAGTTGCTACATGTATCTTGAATAGGTTTAAATCATTTCTCTGCGCTGCGCCACAGACATCCTCCGTTGACAGTCGGAGCCCTTGTTGGTAGTTCACTCCAGGCAGTGGGAATATTACCGAACCGATTACCGACAGAGTGGGAGAGTGGGGAAGAAAGAGGAGGTGGAGACACTTGTGGTAGGTGGGAGAGAGACAGGCAGAAAGAGAGAGATCTGGTGTATGCAATCTGTTGTTTTTATACAGAACAACATACTCATGCTCAGATTTCATTTTTTTCCCCATAGTAGCCTACTGCAGGCTACAGAAAAAGATATACTGTATTCAGACAATACAAAACTGTCTGAATTGTTTTTTCTTTATATGCCTATAAAGTCGCAGGGTGCATTGAAATGATAGAGTTGCAACGTTGCTGTTGTCTGTCAAGTCAAATGTGATTTCATGCATGTTGTATTTGACTGCTATTTGTGGCCAATATATTGCACCTTATTTGTATCATTATGTATTGTTCAATAGGCCGCAGCTATGAAAAGAGCCTATAGCCCAAGCAAACAAGGTGTGATTAGTATTGGATGTGACCGTTGTCATTGCAGTGCTGTAACTGTATTGTCATTTGAGGTGCTAAAATATGCATAATCAATACAATTCGTCTGACTAATGCATTTGATTTGTATACCTGTACATTTTGTAATTTTGAATGCATATCCCTTGATTGCACCACACACAAAAGGGTGTGGTACATATCATTATTTCTGTAAGACTTTTACTGTGGGTGTTGAAACCTCTAATGCTCTAGCGCTTGATTATTGAAGACAACTCCCTAGTCAAAAAATCCTATAGGATTCCAATAGAAAAATGTAGAACCTATCCTATAGGATTTGATTCCTATAGAATAGGATTTGATTCCTATAGAATCCTATAGGGGTCCATTTGGAGTGGTTCCAATAGTTGTTATTTTATTGGAATCCAATAGGAGTTGTTGACTAGGGAGATGTCCTCAACATTAAAGTGCTTCAGAGGTCTCAACACTCACAGTAAAAGTCCTAAATAAATAATTGCATGATCACGCTATTTTGTGTGTGGTACAATCAGGGGAGACAGTACATTCAGCATTTCAAAATCCAGTGGTGTACTTAAGTAAAAATACTTTAAATACTTTCGTTGTTTTTGCTGGTATCTGTACGTTACTTTACTATTTATATTTTGGACAACTTTTACTTTGACTTCACTTCATTCCTAAAGAAAATAATGCACTTTTTACTTCATACATTTTCCCTGACACGCAAAAGTATTTGTTACATTTTGCACGCTTAGCAGGACAGGAAAATGGTCAAATTCACGGACTTATTAAGAGAACTGCCTCTGATCTGGCGAACTCACTAAACACAAGCTTAATTTGTAAATGATGTCTGAGTGTTGGAGTGTGCCCCTGGCTAACCGTAAATTGAAAAAAAAATACTAGAAAATGGTGCTGTCTGGTTTGCTTAACTCTTGTGTTGCCTTAAGGGTAAAAAATGACCCACCACTATGTTTAACAGCAGCGAAAACCCCCAAATGTCACGCCCTGACCGTAGAGAGCTTTTTATGTCTCTATTTTGGTTTGGTCAGGGTGTGATTTGGGTGGGCATTCTATGTTCCTTTTTCTATGATTTCTATTTTTGTGTGTTTGGCCGGGTGTGGTTCTCAATCAGAGGCAGCTGTCTCTGATTGAGAACCATACTTAGGTAGCTTTTCCCCACCGATGCTTTGTGGGTAGTTGTTTTCTGTTTTGTGTTTCTGCACCTGACAGGACTGTTTCGTTTTCATTCATTCTCTTTGTTATTTTGTTAAGTGTTCAGTTTAAATAAAAATAACATGAACACTTACCACGCTGCGCTTTGGTCCAACTACTCTTCAACAGACGACCGTTACACCTAAAGGATATTTTTTAACTGGAAATTTGATGACTTTTCCTAGAGTGACCCCAACATGAGAAAAAGTGAAACATTGCCTTTGTTCATATTTCCATGAAAGCTGTACACCACCAGGATACAAAGATTGTCTTAGGGTAATTTTTGACCCAGCAGTTATAAAATAATTTACACGCCACAAAAACCACATACACACACACACACACCCATACACACACACACACAATGAGAAATTGAGAGAATGTGTGCTACTGATTGAACTCAGACAAAACTAAAACGTTCTTGTGCATGTGCAGCATCTCCCCTCCACGACCCCTCCATGACCCCACACATGACTCAAGTTCACAGACAAAATAAAAACAATTTCAGACAAAATAAAAACACTTTCAGACAAAATAACAATTTCTTCAAAGTGTTGTTAACTAATGGGGAATGCAGTCAGACGCTATAAAGGTGCTGCAGATGACAGTCCACCCAGTTCTCTCTTTGCTGAAGCCATGAGTGCACGTTTCAGTGCCCAACAGGTCGTAGATCAGATTTTTTCAGTTGTCCAGGAGGAACAAGAGAACAATTATTTAGAAGAGAAGGAGGAGGTATCTGAAGGGGAAGAATACAACCCAGAGGACGATGCATCATCTTCAGATGAAGAAGAAATCCCCCAAGCTGAAAGAGACATTTTGTCAAAGAACAGCAAAATAATATGGTCCTTGTCACCATATGACAAACAGGGCAGGATGGCAGCACAAAATGTCATAAGGATGACCCCAGGGCCCACAAGACATGCAGTTGCCCATGCCCAGCACATCGCCTCAACATTCTACATGTTCATCACACCAGCCATCGAAAAAATCATCCTGGAGATGACAAATTTGGAGGGTTTCCGTAAATATGGAGACAACTGGAAAAGGATGGATGAGATTAACCTGCGTGCCTACACGATTTTCCGTGCCACGATGCCACTGAAAGTCTTTCACACTTTCTCAAGAATGCTACAATTTGACAACCATGAGTCAAGACCTGCAAGACATGTGAGAGACAAACTGGCGGCCATAAGAGAGGTCTGGGAGAAGTGAGTGGACCGTCTGCCATACTTCTACAACCCTGGGCCTGAAGTAACAGTGAATGAGCAACTGGTTCCATTCAGAGGTACATTTTTATTTTCATATCTGTAATGTAAGTAATTTTCACTGTTAATTTTATTATGTATTGCTGTAATATCATTGATTTATGTGATTGTTTTCTGTGACACTGATACTAATTACTGATAGTGTGTCACGATCGTGTACTGGAGAGAATGAGGACCAAGGCGCAGCTGGATATGAATACATCTTCTCTTTTTTTATTTAAAAGACGAAGATGAACACGACACGAAACACTTTAACAAAACTATACAAAACAACAAAACGACCGTGAAGCTACAAACGTTGTGCACATACAAACAGGCTACAAACGTTCTTACATAGACAATTACCCACAACCAATGAGAGCCTATGGCTACCCTAAATAAGGCTCCCAATCAGAGACAACCGAAATCAGCTGTCTCTAATTGGGAACTCATTCAGGTAACCATAGACTCTCCTAGAATACTAACCACCATAGACAATACTAAACATCTACACTCAACACAAAACCATACACTACACCCATTAACCCCTTTACCAAATAAACACCCAAAACAACAAAACATAAACATTCCCCATGTCACACCCTGACCTAACTAAAATAATAAAGAAAACAAAGAATAATAAGGCCAGGGCGTGACATAATCCCCCCCTTGAGGCGCGAACTCCGGGCGCACCATACACAGTCTAGGGGAGGGTCTGGGTGGGCTCCCCTCCACGGTGGCGGCTCCGGCTCTGGTCGTAGTCCCCTCGTCACCACAGTACCTAACCACCTCCTAGGCTTTCTCCAAACGACCCCCTTCCACATTAACCCCATTGCATTCAGGGGCAGTTCCGGACTAAGGGGCAGTACCAGGGTAAGAGGCAGTACCAGGGTCAGGGGCAGTACTAGGGTCAGGGACAGTACCAGGGTCAGGGGCAGTACCAGGGTAAGGGGCAGCACCAGGGTAAGGGGCAGCACCAGGGTAAGGGGCAGCTCCGGACTGAGTAATGGCAGCTCCGGACTGAGGGACTGCAGCTCCGGACTGAGGGACTGCAGCTCCGGACTGAGGGACGGCCCATGGCTGGCTGACAGATCTGGCTGCTCATGGCTGGCTGACGGATCTGGCTGCTCATGGCTGGCTGACGGATCTGGCTGCTCATGGCTGGCTGACGGATCTGGCTGCTCATGGCTGGCTGACGGATCTGGCTGCTCATGGCTGGCTGACGGATCTGGCTGCTCATGGCTGGCTGACGGATCTGGCTGCTCATGGCTGGCTGACGGATCTGGCTGCTCATGGCTAGCTGACGGATCTGGCTGCTCATGGCTAGCTGACGGATCTGGCTGCTCATGGCTAGCTGACGGATCTGGCTGCTCATGGCTAGCTGACGGATCTGGCTGCTCATGGCTAACTGACGGATCTGGCTGCTCATGGCTAGCTGACGGATCTGGCTGCTCATGGCTAGCTGACGGATCTGGCTGCTCATGGCTAGCTGACGGATCTGGCTGCTCATGGCTGGCTGACTGATCTGGCTGCTCCTGTCTGGTTGGCGGCTCTGGCAGATCCTGTCTGGTTGGCGGCTCTGGCAGATCCTGTCTGGCGGACGGCTCAGTGGGCTCATGGCAGACGGGCGGCTTTGCAGGCTCATGGCAGACGGGCGGCTTTGCAGGCTCATTGCAGACGGATGGCTCAGATGGCGCTGGGGAGACGGATGGCTCAGATGGCGCTTGGCAGACAGGCAGTTCAGTCATTGCAGTGCAGACGGCAGACTCCTGCCGGCTGAGGCGCACTGTAGGCCTGGTGCGTGGTGCCGGGACTGGTGGCACCGGGCTGGGGACACGCATCTCAGGGCTAGTGCGGGGAGCAGCAACAGGACGCACAGGACTCTGGGGACACACAGGAGGCTTGGTGCGTGGTTTAGACACTGGTGGTAAAGGGCTGGAGACACGCACCATATAGCTAGTGCGTGGAGGAGGCACTGGTGGTACTGGGTTGGGGCGGGGAGGTGGCGCCGGAAATACCGGACCGTGCAGGCGTACTGGCTCCCTTGAACGCTGAGCCTGCCCAACCTTACCTGGTTCTATGCTCCCCGTCGCCTGACCAGTGCGGGGAGGTGGAATAACCCGCACCGGCCTATGTAGGCGAACCGGGGACACCATGCGTAAGGCTGGTGCCATGTACGCCGGCCCGAGGAGACGCACTGGTGACCAGATGCGTTGGGCCGGCTTCATGACATATGGCTCAACGCTCAGTCTAGCCCGGCCGATACGTGGAGCTGCAATGTACCGAACCGGGCTATGCACGCGTACAGGAGACACCGTGCGCTCTACTGCGTAACACGGTGTCTGCCCGTACTCTCGCTCTCCACGGTAAGTACAGGGAGTAGGCGCAGGTTTCCTACCTGACTTCGCCACACTCCCTTTAAGGCCCCCCCCAAGAAATTTTTGGGTTGTACTCACGGGCTTCCAGCCTTGTCTCCGTGCTGCCTCCTCATATCGCCTCCTCTCGGCTTTCGCTGCCTCCAGCTCTTCACGAGGGAGGCGATATTCTCCAGGTTGATCCCACGGCCCCTTACCATCCAGTATCTCCTCCCATGTCCAGAAATCCTTTATGGGTAGGTCCTGTTGCCTTGTTTTCCGCTGCTTGGTCCGATGGTGGGTAATTCTGTCACGATCGTGTACTGGAGAGAATGAGGACCAAGGCGCAGCTGGATATGAATACATCTTCTCTTTTTTTATTTAAAAGACGAAGATGAACACGACACGAAACACTTTAACAAAACTATACAAAACAACAAAACGACCGTGAAGCTACAAACGTTGTGCACATACAAACAGGCTACAAACGTTCTTACATAGACAATTACCCACAACCAATGAGAGCCTATGGCTACCCTAAATAAGGCTCCCAATCAGAGACAACCGAAATCAGCTGTCTCTAATTGGGAACTCATTCAGGTAACCATAGACTCTCCTAGAATACTAACCACCATAGACAATACTAAACATCTACACTCAACACAAAACCATACACTACACCCATTAACCCCTTTACCAAATAAACACCCAAAACAACAAAACATAAACATTCCCCATGTCACACCCTGACCTAACTAAAATAATAAAGAAAACAAAGAATAATAAGGCCAGGGCGTGACATAGTGATCTCTTTTGTCAAAAGGTCGCTTTCCTTTCCGGCAGTATATGCTCAGCAAGCCAGCTGTCACGATCGTGTACTGGAGAGAATGAGGACCAAGGCGCAGCTGGATAAGAATACATCTTCTCTTTTAATGAAACGAACGAAGATGAACATGGAACGAAAAAACACTATTACAAACAAACAAAACAACAAAACGACCGTGAAGCTACAAACGTTGTGCATAGACAGACAGGCTACAAACGTTCTGACATAGACAATTACCCACAATTAATGAGAGCCTATGGCTACCCTAAATAAGGCTCCCAATCAGAGACAACCGACATCAGCTGTCTCTAATTGGGAACTCATTCAGGTAACCATAGACTCTTCTAGATCACTCACCAACATAGACAACGCTAGACATCTACACTCAACACAAAACCATATATATTACACCCCATAACCCCTTAACCAAATAAACACCCAAAACCAACAAAACATAAACATTACCCATGTCACACCCTGACCTAACTACAATAATAAAGAAAACCAATAATACTAAGGCCAGGGTGTGACATAACCCCCCCCTTGAGGCGCGAACTCCGGGCGCACCATACACAGTCTAGGGGAGAGTCTGGGTGGGCTTCCTTCCACGGTGGCGGCTCCGGCTCTGGTCGCGGTCCCCTCGTCACCACAGTACCTAACCACCTCCTAGGCTTTCTCCAAACGACCCCCCTCCACATTAACCCCATTGCATTAAGGGGCAGTTCCGGACTAAAGGACAGTACCAGGGTAAGGGACAGTACCAGGATAAGGGGCAGTACCAGGATAAGGGGCAGTACCAGGATAAGGGGCAGCACCAGGATAAGGGGCAGCACCAGGGTAAGGGGCAGCTCCAGGGTAAGGGGCAGCTCCGGACTGAGGAATGGCAGCTCCGGACTGAGGGACTGCAGCTCCGGACTGAGGGACTGCAGCTCCGGACTGAGGGACGGCCCATGGCTGGCTGACAGATCTGGCTGCTCATGGCTGGCTGACGGATCTGGCTGCTCATGGCTGGCTGACGGATCTGGCTGCTCATGGCTGGCTGACGGATCTGGCTGCTCATGGCTGGCTGACGGATCTGGCTGCTCATGGCTGGCTGACGGATCTGGCTGCTCATGGCTAGCTGACGGATCTGGCTGCTCATGGCTAGCTGACGGATCTGGCTGCTCATGGCTGGCTGACGGATCTGGCTGCTCATGGCTGGCTGACGGATCTGGCTGCTCATGGCTGGCTGACGGATCTGGCTGCTCATGGCTGGCTGACGGATCTGGCTGCTCATGGCTAGCTGACGGATCTGGCTGCTCATGGCTAGCTGACGGATCTGGCTGCTCATGGCTAGCTGACGGATCTGGCTGCTCATGGCTAGCTGACGGATCTGGCTGCTCATGGCTAGCTGACGGATCTGGCTGCTCATGGCTAGCTGACGGATCTGGCTGCTCATGGCTAGCTGACGGATCTGGCTGCTCATGGCTAGCTGACGGATCTGGCTGCTCATGGCTAGCTGACGGATCTGGCTGCTCATGGCTAGCTGACGGATCTGGCTGCTCATGGCTAGCTGACGGATCTGGCTGCTCATGGCTAGCTGACGGATCTGGCTGCTCATGGCTAGCTGACGGATCTGGCTGCTCATGGCTAGCTGACGGATCTGGCTGCTCATGGCTGGCTGACTGATCTGGCTGCTCATGGCTGGCTGACTGATCTGGCTGCTCCTGTCTGGTTGGCGGCTCTGGCAGATCCTGTCTGGTTGGCGGCTCTGGCAGATCCTGTCTGGTTGGCGGCTCTGGCAGATCCTGTCTGGTTGGCGGCTCTGGCAGATCCTGTCTGACGGACGGCTCTAGCGGCTCCTGTCTGGCTGGCGGCTCTAGCGGCTCCTGTCTGGCGGACGGCTCAGTGGGCTCATGGCAGACGGGCGGCTTTGCAGGCTCATGGCAGACGGGCGGCTTTGCAGCCTCATGGCAGACGGGCGGCTTTGCAGGCTCATGGCAGACGGATGGCTCAGATGGCGCTGGGGAGACGGATGGCTCAGATGGCGCTGGGGAGACGGATGGCTCAGATGGCGCTTGGGAGACGGATGGCTCAGATGGCGCTTGGCAGACGGGCAGTTCAGTCATTGCAGTGCAGACGGCAGACTCCTGCCGGCTGAGGCGCACTGTAGGCCTGGTGCGTGGTGCCGGGACTGGTGGCACCGGGCTGGAGACACGCATCTCAGGGCTAGTGCGGGGAGCAGCAACAGGACGCACAGGACTCTGGGGACACACAGGAGGCTTGGTGCGTGGTTTAGACACTGGTGGTAAAGGGCTGGAGACACGCACCATATAGCTAGTGCGTGGAGGAGGCACTGGTGGTACTGGATTGGGGCGGGGAGGTGGCGCCGGAAATACCGGACCGTGCAGGCGTACTGGCTCCCTTGAACGCCGAGCCTGCCCAACCTTACCTGGTTCTATGCTCCCCGTCGCCTGACCAGTGCGGGGAGGTGGAATAACCCGCACCGGCCTATGTAGGCGAACCGGGGACACCATGCGTAAGGCTGGTGCCATGTACGCCGGCCCGAGGAGACGCACTGGTGACCAGATGCGTTGGGCCGGCTTCATGACATATGGCTCAACGCTCAGTCTAACCCGGCCGATACGTGGAGCTGCAATGTACCGAACCGGGCTATGCACGCGTACAGGAGACACCGTGCGCTCTACTGCGTAACACGGTGTCTGCCCGTACTCCCGCTCTCCACGGTAAGTACAGGGAGTAGGCGCAGGTTTCCTACCTGACTTCGCCACACTCCCTTTAAGGCCCCCCCCAAGAAATTTTTGGGTTGTACTCACGGGTCTCCAGCCTTGTCTCCGTGCTGCCTCCTCATATCGCCTCCTCTCGGCTTTCGCTGCCTCCAGCTCTTCACGAGGGAGGCGATATTCTCCAGGTTGATCCCACGGCCCCTTACCATCCAGTATCTCCTCCCATGTCCAGAAATCCTTTGGTGGTAGGTCCTGTTGCCGCCTTCCATGCCGCTTGGTCCTATGGTGGGTAATTCTGTCACGATCGTGTACTGGAGAGAATGAGGACCAAGGCGCAGCTGGATAAGAATACATCTTCTCTTTTAATGAAACGAACGAAGATGAACATGGAACGAAAAAACACTATTACAAACAAACAAAACAACAAAACGACCGTGAAGCTACAAACGTTGTGCATAGACAGACAGGCTACAAACGTTCTGACATAGACAATTACCCACAATTAATGAGAGCCTATGGCTACCCTAAATAAGGCTCCCAATCAGAGACAACCGACATCAGCTGTCTCTAATTGGGAACTCATTCAGGTAACCATAGACTCTTCTAGATCACTCACCAACATAGACAACGCTAGACATCTACACTCAACACAAAACCATATATATTACACCCCATAACCCCTTAACCAAATAAACACCCAAAACCAACAAAACATAAACATTACCCATGTCACACCCTGACCTAACTACAATAATAAAGAAAACCAATAATACTAAGGCCAGGGTGTGACACCAGCAAAGTATGGCATCAAGATATGGGTGGCCTGCTACGCTTGGAAGATGCAAGTCTACACAGGGAAGCCGACCAGTGGAGGCCCGGAGAAGAACCAGGGGATGAGGGTTGTGCTTGATGTGACAGATGAACTGAGGGGGCACAATGTCACATGTGACAATTTCTTCACCTCTTATGAACTCAGCCAACAGCTCCTAAAGAGGAAGATCACCATGGTTGGCAAAGTTAGAAAGAACAAGAGCTCCCCCCTGCACTCATCGCAACAAGGGGGTGAGAGGCCTTCTCATCAAAGTTTGCATTCACCCCCACCACCACTCTATTTTCTTACCTCCCAAAGAGGAACAAGAATGTGGTCCTCTTGAGCACACTGCACAAAACGGCTGAGATCAGTGATCGTGAGGACAGGAAGCCAGCCATCATCCTGGACTACAACCACAACATAGGAGGCAAGGACAACCTGGACAAGGTGATTGGAACTTTCAGCTGCAGGAGGATGACTGCCCGCTGGCCCCTGGTCATCTTCCAAAACATCATTGATGTGTCCTCTTACAATGCCTTCGTGATATGGACTAAGATCAAACCTACCTGGATGCCTGATAAGCGGAACAAGAGGAGGGTGTTCCTGGAGCAGCTGGGAATGGCACTTGTAATCCCACATATTCAAAGAAGGGAGCGCCGACCCCGCACAGCAGCCTCTGCAGCGCTTGTGAAAGCTGTTCAGGGGGCTGAATCTTGTCCTGATCCACCTGAGGCTGCAGCTGGGGCAGGCAAGAGGAGGAGATTATGCCGCCAAAGAAGGAATGTAAAACAAATACTATGTGCTGCACATGTGAGAAATACATCTGCAAAGCCCATGCACACACACTTGCATACTGTCCTACATGTGCTAATTAGAGTTGATCGATTTATGTTCTTCACATTTTTGGGGGGGATCAATTATCTTATTTTATTCTTATTTATTGTTGCTGTTTATACACCTTGTCGGTGGGGGCAATGGTTCAAAAAATGGGAGAAGACTCATATTTTGTAGTTGAATTCCGCATTGTACAGTATATAAGAACATATTACTATGTTGCCCAAAAAGTTTCCCTTCAATAAAATTCATTCAAAACTACTTTCTGCACATTTCTGCTACTTTCTTAGGCTATAGAAGTGCTATATTTTGCTAAAAAAAAATGTGTTTACACCTATGCAGTACCTTTAGCAATAATAATAATAATAAACCTGTACTTTAGTGAATTAAACAATTATGACAGGTGTGTTGTAATAACAATTAGTGGTGTCCACTGATTAAATGCACTTTCTGCATTGTGAAGAGGGAAAACCCAGATATTCACAAAGTTTGTGATGAATGACAGGTTGTTTCTTTATGTAAAATAGATTTGGGGTTTAAAATTCAATCAAGCTGCAGTATTTTAGGCGTTTAGTAAAGATTTCAATGTTTTTTTATCCTATAGGATTTCTATTAATTTTATTGATCGCAATTGTGTAGATATTTACATTATATTCTAAAGGATTTATCCTCAGAACTTGGCTATACACTATAGTTAACTTCACTGCTTAATATAAGGAGCACCCACCCTCCAAACCTTTTATAAAAGTACATACAGCATGAATGTAGACAGTAACACATGTAAACTACTATATAATAACATCATAATCAACGAATATTGAACTACCACCATTGCAACTTTAGATGGTGACCTTATAGTGGGGAACCGCGGTAATGTCCCCTCTACCCAGTAGCTGTCTCGTGCAGCCCCGTCCCCTATGGTCCAAGGGACATAACTTGAGTAAACATTTGCATCTGGTGCATCTGCATCACACATTCAAGTTATTGTGCCAACCAGTAACAACAATAGCTGTGAAACCTACTGAGATTGTCTGCAAGGTTCTTTACATTTGTCTCAGAATGGTGTACCTATGTGGGATTACAGCCAAACAGCACAGAACTTGATTAAAAATTTGATGTAATCTTAATGTGGCACAGGTCATCATATTTACATTGTTCACAATATCTGGATCAGGTGTGACAAGAGGTCACTAGATTGGAACTGGTAGTTACATCCAGGAGGGAGATAGGGAAGCTATGGAGGGAGCACCTTCTAGGGATGGAGGGAGGATGGGGGGGACAGTTCTGGGGGGAGGGAAGGATGCGGGAAGGGGTACAACCCTGGGAGGAAGGGAGAGAGGGAGGGACGGAGGGAGGCAGGTAGGGAGGAAGAGGGGGTGGTACAACCCTGGGAGGAAGGAGTTGGGTGGTCTCATTATCTTCAAGTTTTTCTTTTCCTCTACTTATCCCAACATAAAGAAGGTAAAGGGAACATTCTGTTTTTTCTATGCAAAGCTGACTATTATACATTAAATGACAGAAATGCTATTATCTTGTGTTACTGTACCTAAAAATGTAATTTCCTTCTAGTTTTTATTTGCATATAAGCACTGTATAGATACTGTGCATTCAGAATGTTGTGTTATTATAACATTGTATGTAGTATTGTATGTCATATTGTAATGTCTAAATCAAAGACAAGAAGTTGCCTGAACAAGAATCAAATCGAATAACTTAAGTTTACCTATAGGACTGCGAGAATCCTATAGGATCCAATAGGATCGCTTTTGATTTCCAATAAGAAAAAGTAGTCCAATAGGATTCCGATGGGATTCTGATAGTTACACTATCATTGTGTAACTGTCAGAATCTAGGACTTTTGGGCGTAACTATCATTACTAGGGCTTTGGGTGTATCATCCTCATAGCAGTTGAACACTAAAGGATATTTTAGGAAGGTTTCATTACTTTGTAATTGATTTGTAAACAACTGCTGTGGAGCTGTGACGTGACTTCCCAAGATAACAGTAGGCTTATATAGCACCTTATAATTCAGGTTGGATTGAAGGTTGTCATGGGAAATGGCCGGGTCAATGAGACACTTCAAGTGGTACTTGAGAGTCACTATGGGAGATCATTGAGTACATATATTGCCATAGAAACCAGGTGCATAATAAGATAACAATTATTATCTTCCACTCCCATTACCTTAGCAAGAGTTTTTCTCCAGGCTCTCTCCATTACTACATTTTTCTAGCGGGGAACCGTGAGGGCCTTCTAGGCCTTCAGGGGTCTAAGGATTTATAATTAAAAATATGTATTTTTTGTATTTCTATTTCATCTTTACAATAATTGTTATGATCTTCTGATTTCGTTTCTTCAGTTTGTGTTGGAAAGAGAAGGGTTAATACTGAAGAGAAAAAAATATCCAATCAGGATTTTCTTTGGTGGTCTTTCAGTAGAAAAATCTAGCTAGTTCAGCCAGCCATTGACTAGGCCTTCAGAAGCTGGAAAGAAGGCCTCTGCCATTCAACACTGACAGCGCAAGATAAAATAATCAGTGGCGCAAGCGGTAGATTTCCTGAGCTAGTAACTTTAGCAAGCTTGTGTTGTAGTAGTGTGACAATGTTAGTTTGCTTGTGTTGTAGTAGTGTGACAATGTGAGTTAGCTTGTGTTGTAGTAGTGTAACAGTGGTGATGGCGGCTGCAGCAGCTGTTATCAACTTCAAGGTGGATGCTGTTGCTAATTTGTTAGCATCACCCTTTTCAAGATTAACTTTCAAACTTCTTTCAAATGTAGTTTACAAATGATCATCATATGGTGAGTGGCGCTCGCTATCCCTTTGAAAGTAATGACTGAAATATTGTTGCATTTAAACGTTAGATCACAGTTTAGTGGAATGAACATTATAAAATATATTTGCAATGGGAAGTAACAGCTGATTTGTTCATTTCATTTTGGACTACTCGAGTGAATGGGCTGCTTATTCTTTGACAGTATTTGATGCTGTAACGGTCCTGACCAGTTTTATGTTGTTTTTGTATGTGTAATTGGTCAGGGCGTTAGTTTTGGGTGGGCAGTCTATGTTATCTGTTTCTATGTTGGTTTTGGTTGCCTGGTATGGCTCTTAATTAGAGGCAGGTGTTTTGCGTTCTCCTCTAATTAAGAGTCATATTTAGGTAGGGTGTTCTCACTGTTTGTTTGTGGGTGATTGTCTTCCGTGTCTGTATGTTATTTCGTACCACACGGGACTGTTTCGGTTTATGTAGTCTGTTTCCTATTTCGTGCGTTCTTCGTGTCTATGTAAGTTCTCATGTTTAGGTCAGTCTACGTCGTTTGTTATTTTGTATCATTTCAAGTGTAGTTCGTGTTCGTTTTTCGTCTTGTAAATAAATTCATTATGGATTCATCATACCTCGCTGCACATTGGTCTTCAGATCCCTCTCTCCTCTCCTCGTCTGAGGAGGAGGAAGATTTAGAGTTTCGCAACAGAATCACCCACCATACCAGAGCCAAGCAGCGGAGTCAACGGAGAAAGGGACAGGAAAAGAAGGAGCAATGGACATGGGACGATATATTGGACGGAAAGGGTTGCTACACATGGGAGGAGATCCTGGTTGGTAGGGATCGCCTCCCATGGGAACAGCTGGAGGCACTGAGGAGAGCAGAGGCTACCGGAGAGAGGAACCGGAGCCATGAGGGAACGCGTCTGGCACGGAAGCCCAAAAAGCCCGTAAGTAATTCCCAAAAATTTCTTGGGGGGGGGCTAGGAGGTAGTGGGCCTAGGGCAGGTAGGAGACCTGCGCCCACTTCCCAGGCTTACCGTGGAGAGCGGGAGTACGGGCAGGCGCCGTGTTACGCAGTAGAGCGCACAGTGTCTCCTGTACGAGTGCATAGCCCAGTGCGGGTTATTCCACCTCCCCGCACTGGTAGGGCTAGATTGAGTATTGAGCCAGGTGTCATGAGGCCGGCTCAACGCGTCTGGTCTCCAGTGCGTCTCCTCGGGCCGGCATACATGGCACCGGCCTTACGCATGGTTTCCCCGGTTCGCCTACATAGGCCGGTGCGGGTTATTCCACCTCCCCGCACTGGTCGGGCGACCGGGAGCATTCAACCAGGTAAGGTTGGGCGGGTTCAATGCTCAAGAGTGCCAGTACGCCTCCACGGTCCGGTATTTCCGGCGCCACCTCCCCGCCCCAGCCTAGTACCTACAGTGCCTACACTACGCACTAGGCTATCAGTGCGTCTCCTGAGCCCAGTTCCTCCTCCACGCACTCTCTCTGTAGTGCGTGTATCTAGCCCGGTGCCTCCAGTTCCGGCACCACGCACAAAGCCTCGTGTGCGTCTCCAGAGCCCTGAACACACTGTATATTCTCCCCCTACTAATCCTGATGTGCTTGTCCTCAGCCCGGTGTCACCAGTGCCGGTACCTCGCATCAGGTATAGAGTGGGCTTTGAGAATACAGTGTGCCCTGTCCCTGCTCCCCGCACTAGTAGGAAGGTGCTTATCCTTAGCACGGTGCCTCCAGTTCCGGCACCACGCACCAGGTCTACAGTGCGCCGTATCCGGCCAGAGCCATCCGTCTCCCCAGCGCCATCTGAGCCATCCGTCTCCCCAGCGCCATCTGAGCCATCCGTCTCCCCAGCGCCATCTGAGCCATCCGTCTCCCCAGCGCCATCTGAGCCATCCGTCTCCCCAGCGCCGTCTGAGCCCTCCGTCTGCCATGAGCCTGCAAAGCCGCCCGTCTGCCATGAGCCTGCAAAGCCGCCCGTCTGCCATGAGCCTACAGAGCCGTCCGCCAGACAGGAGCCGCTAGAGCCGTCCGCCAGACAGGAGCCGCTAGAGCCGTCCGCCAGACAGGAGCCGCTAGAGCCGTCCGCCAGACAGGATCTGCCAGAGCCGCCAACTAGACAGGATCTGCCAGAGCCGCCAACTAGACAGGATGTGCCAGAGCCGCCAACCAGACAGGATCTGCCAGAGCCGCCAACCAGACTGGATCTGCCAGAGCCGCCAGCGAGCCATGAGCAGCCAGAGCCGTCAGAGAGCCATGAGCAGCCAGAGCCGTCAGCCCGCCATGAGCGTCGAGAGCCGTCAGCCCGCCATGAGCGTCGAGAGCCGTCAGCCCGCCATGAGCGTCGAGAGCCGTCAGCCCGCCATGAGCGTCGAGAGCCGTCAGCCTGCCATGAGCGTCGAGAGCCGTCAGCCTGCCATGAGCGTCGAGAGCCGTCAGCCTGCCATGAGCGTCGAGAGCCGTCAGCCTGCCATGAGCGTCGAGAGCCGTCAGCCTGCCATGAGCGTCGAGAGCCGTCAGTCTGCCATGAGCGTCGAGAGCCGTCAGCCTGCATAGACCTGCCAGAGTCCCTCAGACAGGATCTGCCAGAGTTTATCAGCCGGGACCTGCCCCTTGTCCCGGTGTTGCCCCTTGTCCCGGTGTTGCCCCTTGTCCCGGTGCTGCCCCTTGTCCCGGTGCTGCCCCTTGTCCCGGTGCTGCCCCTTGTCCCGGTGCTGCCCCTTGTCCCGGTGCTGCCCTTTGTCCCGGTGCTGCCCCTTCTCCTGGTGCTGGCTGTTTATTTAGGGGATGTGAGTTTTAGGGTGGGCATTGGGAGGGGAAGACAAAAACGGGGAGTGACTATGGTGGTGTGGGGACAGCGTCCAGAGCCGGAGCCACCACCGTGGTCAACTGCCCACCCAGACCCTCCCCTGGACTTTGTGCTGGTGCGCCCGGAGTTCGCACCTTGAGGGGGGGGTTATGTAACGGTCCTGACCAGTTTTATGTTGTTTTTGTATGTGTAATTGGTCAGGGCGTTAGTTTTGGGTGGGCAGTCTATGTTATCTGTTTCTATGTTGGTTTTGGTTGCCTGGTATGGCTCTTAATTAGAGGCAGGTGTTTTGCGTTCTCCTCTAATTAAGAGTCATATTTAGGTAGGGTGTTCTCACTGTTTGTTTGTGGGTGATTGTCTTCCGTGTCTGTATGTTATTTTGTACCACACGGGACTGTTTCGGTTTATGTAGTCTGTTTCCTATTTCGTGCGTTCTTCGTGTCTATGTAAGTTCTCATGTTTAGGTCAGTCTACGTCGTTTGTTATTTTGTATCATTTCAAGTGTAGTTCGTGTTCGTTTTTCGTCTTGTTTAAATAAATATGTATTCAAACTTCGCTGCGCCTTGGCTCGATCACTACTCCACCTCTTCTTATGAAGAGAGAGAGGAACGTCGTAACAGATGCTGTGTGTGACTGCTGTTGCCTGTCTATCAGCCCGGTCTATGTGTTTGACCAAAACTCTCTCTCCTTCAGCGCCATGGAGTGCACAGGTTTTACGGTCGTTGTCCTTTCAGCACCATGAGCCTTTGAGGTGACATGGTTGTTGTTGCTATTGGTGTTAATGTGATTCACAGGTTGTTAAAACAGTGTGTTCTTTGTTTTGCTGGTCACACTATTTTATGCTTTGTGTCCATGCTGGTTCTGTCTCTGTGTGCGCGGCAGCCCGAGGCATAGCCAGGCCTGTTCGATTCATTCACAATGTCATCAAAAAGCATTGCTCTTTTTTCGCTAGAACTAGAAGGATCAGACTACAGAATATATAATGTGGGACGCATTCAGTGATGCTATGTTTTCTGTTATTTTCTTGATACAAGGTATTGGAAGATTTCTGGTTCCTCTAAAGGCCTAGTTCCTGTCCTATAGTCACGGTTCACCACTGTATTTTTCTTCAACTTGACGATATGGCTGATGTAAGGTTGTAACACCGAACCTACTACTTATTGTGAGTTCAATCGTCAATGTACTCTAATTCCACATTTGTATAAAGGACATTGATAGAAGATCAGTTGCAAATGTGACAATCTGGGTTCACATCTTGGTCTTACCAGAATACGCTTTGCTGTTGGGCTTGGGGAGCTAGAACAAGGCTTCAGCTCTCAGGCTCATCTCATGTGTTCACTGAACCATCTGTTGTACAGTCTTGAGCTAATGTAGTAACAGGAGTCAATGTAATTAATGACATGCAAATTTAAACATAAAATAATAATTGAAAAAGCATTTAATAAAATGTTTCATAATGATAAAAATAACAGGCTTTTAAGATTAGACCATTTCCTGTTGCTAGTTGTTATTTCTATTAATATTTCAAAGTACTACGTTCCAAATTTCAGGTTAAATTAATCTTTCTTATGCAGCATGTTACAAATCCATTATGTTTTGCAACTCTTTGAACAACAAGGGCACAACCTGAACTATGAGTGATCAGGGGCCTCATTTATAAACATTGCGTACGTAGAAAATATACCCCAAATCATGCGTGCGCCACTTTCCCGCAAAAGTTGGCAATTATCAAAACTGAACTTAGAGTGAGAATGTCCTTAGCTCCACGCAAACTTTAGACCATGTGTGCATACATTTTCTAGTGGTTAACGTATTGTATTGCAAGCATTGGCGACTCGTCCATTAGGGTATTAAGGGCAGTGCCCCACTTGAGATTGGTCAAAAAAAGTTTCACATATTTTTCAACAAAATATATATTATATAATTCAAGGATTATGTTTAAAATATCCATAAAAGTGTGGTTAATTTCTGTACATTTTAATGTTTCAAAAAGATATAGTTCAAAACAAGCTGCTTAGTTACCTACTGCTCCGCTATCAGACAGCAGCTTCGGGCGTTTGGCCTTCCGCCAGCGCTTGGACTGTATTGCCAACTACAGTATACATTCCTTGCTATTGGACGGGAGGGGGGGGGGACTGCAGCAAGGAGATTGCAGGATTTCATGACATGGTTTTCATAGCACTAAGTAAATGGACCGTCTTCGGTCGTTGAAATGAATGCCCAGGTTCTGGGTCTGTTCTATCAGATACTGAACAGATGGTGCTAAAGAGCAAATTGCAATGAACTTATAAATAAATAATCATGACAGTCGTTGGGAGCCTGGGACTTGAACCGGATATCCACATCCATAAACAGTTGAAGGATAGAGGGATACACTATCTAGAACCTACATGTGGATCTGGTAGGACAAAAAACATGTCTCTTTGGCTGTGCCCAATTCACACCGCTGTTTTTGTTTCCCCTGCCATTAGATCCTAGTTAGTGGACACTACAGTTGTGGCCAGAAATATTGGCACCCTTGCACTTTTTTCAAGTAACTCACAATTTTCCCTAAAAATAAGTTGAAATTGACCTAAGTATTTGGTCTCCAAAATTCTTTATTTCACTGTTAATATTACAAAACCTTTGTTTTTGATTTAGAACTTAATATATCCATTTAAATCAGAAATGGCATTGAGAAAATTATTGACACCCAAGACTTAATGTTTGGTAGCACATCCTTTGGTCAAAATAACTGCAGTCAAGCGCTTCCTGTATCCATCGATGAGCTTTGTGCCCCTCGGTACTGGCAGTTTGGCACTCTCCTCTTGTGCAAACTGCTTCAGTCCTCCCATATTTGAAGGGTGCCTTCTCCTAACTGCTGTTTTCAGATCTCTCCACAAGTTTTCAATGGGAGTTAGACCTGGACTCATTGCAGGCCACTTCAGAACAGTCCAGTGTTTTGTCTTGAACCATTCCTGAGTGCTTTTTTAAGTGTGTTTTGGGTCATTGTCCTGCTGAAAGACCCATGACCTTCGACGGAGACCTGGCTTTCTGACACTGGGTCCAGAGGACATTCTCCCAGAAGGATTTTGGCATGTTCAGGTGTGTTTTGGCAAATTGCTGTTAGGCTTTCTTATGTCTCTCTCTCAGCAGTGGGGTCCTCCTGGGTATCTCACCATATAACCCTCTTTCATTGAGTTGGCAACGGATGCTGCGAGTTGAAACAGTCATACCTTGTGTCCGAAGGTCAGCTTGAATCTGTGTAGCAGTTGATCAAGGTTCTTTCTCCACCAACCGAACAATCCTTCTCTGCAATCTTCCATCAAGTTTTCTCTTGCGTCCACGTCCAGTGAGTTTGGCTACAGTGGCATGGGCCTTAAACTTCTTGATAACATTATGTACGGTGGAGACAAGAACATTAAGGTCTCTGGTGATGGACTTGTAGCCTTGAGATTCTCTATGTTTGGCTACAGTCTTGTGTCTGACCTTCTCATATAATTCTCTTGTTTTGTTTATTTTCTCCATGCTCATTGTAGTGACACAAAACAGGAGTATGAGTCCTTTTCGCTATTCAAACTGGTTGAATTAGTAATTTTATATTGCAGTTACCTTCAACTCACCACAGGTGAGTTCAATTCCAAAGTAAAGGAGAATCACCGGCTCAAAATCAAATTATTTCTAACTGTAACGACGTGCGTTGAGAGTCGGGAAGCAAGTTCAGGGAGTGAGTGTTTTAATAAATAAACACAACATAATACAAAACAAGAAACTCGGACAACGCACAGACATGACACAGGAACAGAAACAATGACGACTGGGGAAGAAACCAAAGGGAGTATAAAGGGCAGGTAATCAAGGAGGTGATGGAGCCCAGGTGAGTGTCATTATGCGCAAATGCGCGTGACAGGTGTGTGCCATAAACGAGCAGCCTGGTGACCTAGAGGCCGGAGAGAAAGCACACATGACAGTAGCCGCTCCCCGGCCACAGGAACAATCCAGGGGATCCGGAGCAGACCGGGGATCCGGAGCAGACCGGTTGCCTCCGCTGTTCACCTCTGCTGAAGCGCAGAAACCTGATGAACCGGCTGAGGAGTAAGAGCCTGATGAGCAGGCTGAGACTTCCCCGGTTGCCTTGGCTGATGCACGGTAACCTGTTCATCCAGCTTAGGCATGAGAGCCTATCCAACCCGCTGAGGCATGGGACCCTACAAACCGGATGAGGCCTCCTAGGTAGCTACGCTCCAACACCCGGACCCGACATCACCCCAACACAAAAAATAAAATAAAAACTGATGCTTCCCTTTGTTGAGTCGTCATTCTGTAACAATGTGCGCTGAGAGTCGGGAAGCAAGTTCAGGGAGTGAATGTACAAAATAACATAATACAAAATAAGAAACACGAACAACGCACATACATGACACAGGAACAGAAACATTGATGACTGGGGAAGAAACCAAAGGCAGTGACATATAAACATACTACCCACCATTGCGACCTGTATGCTTTCGTTGGCTGGTCCTCGTTACATATTTATCGCCAAACCCATTGGCTCCAGGTCATCTATAAGTCTTTGTAAGGTAAAGCTCCGCCTTATCTCAGCTCACTGGTCACCATAGCAAAACCCACCCATACCACGCGCTCCAGCAGTTATATTTCACTGGTCATCCCCAAATCCAACACCTGCTTTGGCCTCCTTTCCTTCCAGTTCTCTGCTGCCAATGACTGGAATGAATTGCAAAAATCACTGAAGTTGGAGACTTATATCTCCCTCACTAACTTCAAGCATCGGCTGTCAGAGCAGCTTACCGATCGCTGCAGCTGTACACAGCCCATCTGTAAATAGCCCATCTGTCACGTTCCTGACCGGTTTTCTGTTATTTTGTATGTGTTTGACGGTCAGGGCGTGAGTTTGGGTGGGTAGTCTATGTTATGTGTTTCTATGTTTGTTTAAGGGTGACCTGATATGGCTCTCAATTGGAGGCAGGTGGTTTTCATTTCCTCTGATTGAGAGCCATATTAAGGTAGGTGTTTTCACACTGTTTGTTTGTGGGTGGTTGTCTCCTGTGTCTGTGTCAGTGTATGTTACGCCACACGGGACTGTTTTCGGTTTTGTTTGTTTGTTCGTTTTATGTAGTCAGTTCCTGTTATTGCGTTAATTCGTGTTTCATGTAAGTTCGTCCAGGTCTGTCTACGTCGTTTATTGTTTTGTTAATTATTCAAGTGTAGTTCGTTTTTTCGTCTTGTTTAAATAAATCATGTCATTTCACAACGCTGCGTTTTGGTCGAATCCCTGCTCCTCCTCTTCATCCGAAGAGGAGGAGGAAAGCCGCTACACCATCGAACCAACTACCTACGTCATCCCCATATTTGTTTTTTTTGTTTTTTTCTGCTCTTTTGCACACCAGTATTTCTACTTGCACATCCTCATCTACACATCTATCACTCCAGTGTTAATTGCTAAATTGTAATTACTTCGCTACTATGGCCTATTTATTGCCTTACCTCCTTACTTCATTTGCACACACTGTATACAGATTTTCTATTGTGTTATTGACTGTACGTTTGTTTATCCCATGTGTAACTCTGTGTTATTGTTTTTGTCGCACTGCTTTGCTTTATCTTGGCCAGGTCGCAGTTGTAAATGAGAACTTGTTCTCAACTGGCATACCTGGTTAAATAAAGAATAAATAAAATAAATAAATAAATGAATAAAGGACAGGTAATCAAGGAGGTGATGGAGCCCAGGTGAGTGTCATTATGCGCAAATGTGCGTAACGCTGGTGATAGGTGTGCGCCATAAACGAGCAGCCGGATGACTTAGAGGCCGGAGAGGGAGCACACATGACACTAACTACTTCTAGAAGGTGCCAATAAAATTGTCCGGGCCATTTTAATATTTCTTTGTGGAATAAGCTAACACTTAGTAAATTATTCAGATGTTTTTGTGGGGTTCAACTGCAAACCAAAAACATACATATACATACATGGATACCAAAATATATTTTTATTTCAACAGTTTTCTGGAAGAAATGTGCATTATTAGAAAAAAGTTCAAGGGTGCCAATATTTTTGGCCATGACTGCATCGGCATGCCAATTTCAAGTCGAACAAACGTTACTGGTGAGCTCAGCATGCTATCCCCCGTTAATTGGTTTTCACTTGTCGCATCTGTGCTTGTCACATCGACAGGTCTGTAGTAGAGTCAGTTGAGAGCTTCCTCGGTGTCCAAATCACTAAGAACACTGTCGCAAAGAGGGCACGACAATGCCTCTTCCCCCTCAGGAGGCCGAAAAGATTTGGCATTGGCCTTCAAATCCTCAAAAAGTTCAACAGCTGCAGCATTGAGAGCTGGCTGCATCACCTCTTGGCATGGCAACTGCTTTGCATCCGACCATAAACCTTTACAGAGGGTAGTGTGTACGGCCCAGTACATCACTGGGGTCAAGCTCCCTGCCATCCACGACCTTTATACCAGGGGGTGTCAGAGGAAGGCCCTGAAAATTGCCAACGATTCCAGCCACCCAAATCATAAACTGTTCTCTCTGCTACCGCATGGCAAGCAGTACCGGAGCGCCAAGTCTGGGACCAAAAAGCTTCAGAACAGCTTCTACCCACACGCCATAAGACTGCTGAACAGTTAGTTTATCAAACGGCTTCCTGAACTATTTGCATTGACCCCCTTTTTTTGTACTGACTGTTTTGCACTGGCTTTATGCATACTCACTGGACTCTACCCAGACACTGACACTCCAACACACACATACACACACTACATACGCTCACACACACAAAACACATACACATACATGCATATTGACACCATACACACACTCACACATACACACACACTTTCACACGGTTTCACACTCTTCACATATGCTGCTGGTACTCTGTTTATTATCTATTCTGATTACGTAGACACTTTTACCCCTACCTACATGTTACCTCAATTACCTCGTGTCCCCAGACATTGACTCGGTGCAGGTACTCCTTGTACATAGCCTTGTTAATGTTATTTTATATACACTATATAGTATATACAAAGTATGTCAACAACCCTTCAAATTAGTGGATTTGGCCATTTCAGCCACACCCGTTTCTGACAGGTGTATAAAATCGATCACACCGGCAAGCAATCTCCATAGACCAACTTTGGCAGTAGATTGGCGAGTACTGAAGAGCTCAGTGACTTTCAACGTGGTACCGTATTAGGGTTCTGCCTTTCCAACAAGTCAGTTTGTCAAACTTATGCCCTGCTAGAGCTGCCCCGGTCAACTGTAAGTGCTGTTATTATGAAGTGGAAACGTCGAGGAGCAACAACAGCTCAGCCGCGAAGTGGTTGGCCACACAAGCTCACAGAATTGGGCCGGGAGCTTCATGAAATGGGTTTCCATGGCCGAGCAGCCACACACAAGCCTAAGATCACCATGTGCAATGCCAAGCATCGGCTGGAGTGGTGTAAAGCTTGCTGGCATTGTACTCTGGAGCAGTGGAAACACGTTCTCTGGAGTGATGAATCACTCTTCACCGTCTGGCAGTCCGACGGACAAATCTGGGTTTGGTGGATACCAGGAGAACGCTACCTGCCCCAATGCATAATGCCAACTGTAAAGTTTGGTGGAGGAGGAATAATGTCTTGGGCTGTTTTTCATGGTTCGGGCTAGGCCCCTTAGTTCAAGTGAAGTGAAGTCTTAATGCTACAGCATACAATGATATTCTAGACAATTCTCTGCTTCCAACTTTGTGGCAACAGTTTGTTTCATCAAGACAATGCCCCCAGGCACAAAGTGAGGTCCATACAGAAATGGTTTGTCGAGATCGGTGTGGAAGAACTTGACTGGCCTGCACAGAGCCCTGACCTCAACCCCATCGAACACCTTTGGGATGAATTGGAACGCCGACTGCGAGCCAGGCCAAATCAACCCAAAATCAGTGCCCAACCTCACTAATGCTCTTGTAGCTGAATGGAAGCAAGTCCCCGCAGCAATGTTCCAACATCTAGTGGAAAGCCTTCCCGAAAGAGTCGCGGCTGTTATAGCAGCAGCGGCGGGACCAACTCCATATTAATGCCCATGATTTTGGAATGAGATGTTTGACGAGCAGTGTCCACATACTTTTGGTCATGTAGTGTATGGGCGTATTTTTTCTGTTGTTCAATTGCACAGATCACTTTCTATATCTTCCAAAAAACAACCGGTAATTTGAAAATTATTATGTTTCTATATCTTCCAAAAAACAACCGGTAATTTAGAAAATTATTATGTTGTGCTTTGTTGACAATATGACAACCCCCCTGCCCAGGGGATTCAGTCAATTACGAGCTGCCACTGATTACAAGCTTACCAGGCAAGTAAGTATTTTGTGCAAATGGGGGATTTGATGACACACTTATTCATTAAAAACACAACAAAAACAGAACACATATAAAGATGCAGCTATTTGCCATTATTGAGAAGAGTGAAAATCTAGGCCGATGTGTATTATTTTTGGAATCTAAAATAATTAGACATGGGAATCTTTTTCTTATTTATTTTCATAGCCATTGCAGAATAAATTCCTAACCTTTTCTGTCTGTGATCAATTAATATTCCTGAAGTAGCCACATAACACATTTCTATGCGCATCTCTCATTTAACTGGGCTTAGTAGCCTAGTAAATAGGCTATGTATTTAAGGTTTTGCTGTATGCGATCCCATAGAGAAACGCTTATAATACACAGTCGAATTTAACAGGTGAACAGACAGTTGATATTTTACATTGAAGTATGTAGGCTGCAGCTAGCTACTACTATAAGTACTGTCATTTAAAAAAAATTGAGGAGCCGAAACAATGTTTCAGAATTTGCGAGCAGTCAATATAAATCGTTTAATTCAAACGTTCTGCTAACAGGTCTGTTACGGAGTCTAGTTGCTAGGTAATCGACTAGCTGGACTGTTCCCCAGACTCCACGCGTAGGGATTTGTACAATGCTTAACAAGGCTGTTGAACTTGACATTGGTGTCTGTCTTTATTCCTTTATCCAACATATCATACAGAAACAAGGTCCACAAGACTTTGCCATTGTTTTTACTTACAGAAACTGTCACAGTCCTTTGCCAAATACAGCATAAGTTAATGCAAAATATTAAAAGATTCTGCCAACATCTCCAAAAACATTTGATAAAATTTGCCATTGCTCTTTCTTTTAGAAACTGCTGTGGCCTAATTCCAATAGTTCCAAATTATATAGCGTTATTGTCACCATAAAAGGAGAATGGAGGCGGAGTGATGATGCTTGTTAACATGCACACAGTTTTACGACAGGTCTGATTTATAACGGGAAACATACGTATGTGCAGTATGGGCCAAGTTTGTCATTCTCAATATATGCATTCTAACGCAGGCTATTCATTTTCAAAAATGGCACGCGCAGATATTTAGTGGGAAATTTAAGCAACGGTTATAAATTAGGTCCCTGGCGTGTAGTGTCGATAACTTAATTGCTTCAAACTCAGAAAATGCTTTGAATAGCATTAAAAGTTTCCCCTTAAGTTTTTGGTAGTCATATTCAGAGCAGCTTGAACTGCTGTTTTTCCTCTCTATGTGTGGTAAATATAATATATGCATCCTTAACAACTAATTACTCCTCTCTTTAGTCTTTTATTACCAAGAAATTATAATGAAGGGGTCTTGTCAAGCATGAATTTGCGAAAAAGTTATGGATTTAATAATTTATTTTTAGTGAGGCTGCTTTTATCTAAGATTATGATCAGCCTTGTTTGAAAGTACCATCTGCCACCTGAGAAATCTCACTCATTTGGTGTTTGAAGTCAGTTTGTCCAAAACCTACTTTTATTTACAATTGGCTGTCATGGGAATATGGCTGCTGCTCTTGTCTATTCATATGATTAAAGTTCCCTGTAAATAGTTCAGCCGCTCCCCAGGGATGTTACCTTTCAAGTTTGTTTAGAGTAACAAACTGCATCTTTATTAGAGCCTCATAGACACAGCTGGCGTCTCCTCATCACAACCACAGATTGTTAAGTAACAGGACCTGTGACTGCAATGTTCGGAATAACACTGTACTCTAGTGATTCAATCTGGATACAAGTTCATTACACATCTTTCATGGGCCCACACTTGTCGATAGGTGGTTCATTAATTAACCTTACACTGAACAGTAAAAAGCATTTACAAATTAATTATGTAGTAAATGGCAAGTAGTGCAGTCTTCTATTTCCATAGCACAGAATTTTGTACTTTTTAACAACCACCAATGTCTGTCTTCCCTCTGTGCCACCTCTCATTTCTTTATCTCCATGTGATGGAGAGATCTACCATACACCCTTTTATTCAGAAAAGGCTTTGGTTGATGTTTAACATTCAAGAGGCGGATGATGAAGGGGCTCCCTGGGGAGAACGTAAAGGCAGTGTCATCATCGAGCCTGAGGAAGGAATGAGTAATTCCGTATGCTGCTTGCTCCATCCACTCTCTGTTTCTCCAAACTCAAATGAGAGTAGCACTAGGGGCCCAGTAGTAAACAGCCAGGGAAATGTAGTCAGATCACATTGTAATGGAAAATTCCCGCCAAGACACTGTGACAGATGCAGGATTACAGAAACCCTGTCTGTATACTGGAATATTTGGTTCAGAATTAGAATGAAGTTGTGACAAATTCATTCCTTGGATGGACTGAACGGTGCAAATACCTGTCGCTACATCAACTTCAACTTTACAAGTACAATGTTTGAAAATACAGGATATTAGAAAACACAACACAAATCTCCACCCTATCGAATCCATTTACAAACCTCCACCCTCACATGAACATACAAAGCCAAGACACATTTTTACCCTCGTCAAAAGCACCATAATAGAACGTATAACTGTTTCCCCGTTAGCCTCTTCCTCCATCAGTCTTAGTGGCCACCCACTGGGCACACCACGACATTTTAAGGTGGAAAACTGGGTCGTATTTGGTTGAGACTTTGATCAATGAGATTTCTACCTTTATTCATCCACTCAAAAAGACAGGCAGAAGTTTGTTGAATTCCCAATGTGTTATCACTATACTTTCAACCGTCTAAAAGCACGACCAAATTACTATGGAAAAACAACGTCACGTTTTTGGTTAAGTTGTCATCTAAATGGGTTATCACCATCCATTTAAAAACACAACACAGTTCAAATGTGTACACAATGTCAGATATTTTGAATTTATACAACAACTTAATGTGTTATCACTAATAGCACAACCAAATGACCTGGATTGCAGTTGAGATAACATTACAAGTATACAGTACAAGTGATCAATGCTGTTCCAGATGCTGCTTAGATTATTATAGCAATTGTGAAGGTCTCCACAGACCTGCGGCCTTTGCATACTATTTTGAACATACACGCTTTCTATGATTACATACTTTTGGTCATATAGTGTATGTGGACACCTGCTCAGTGAACATCTCATTCCAAAATCATGGGCATTAATATGGAGGGTCCCCCCTTTGCTGCTATAACAGCCTCCACTCTTCTGGGAAGGCTTTCCAATAGATGTTGGGACATTGCTGTGGGGACTTGCTTCCATTCAGCCACAAGAACATTAGTGAGGTCGGGCACTGACGTTGGACGATTAGGTCTGGCTCGCAGTCAGAGTTTCAATTAATCCCAAAGGTATTTGATGGGGTTGAGGTCAGGTCTCTGTGCAAGCCAGTCAAGTTCTCCCACACCGATCTCGACAAACCATTTCTGTATGGACCTCGCTTTTTGCACTGGTACATTGTCATGCTGAAGCAGGAAACCTTTGCCCCAGACAATTATTCCTCCTCCACCAAAAATTCAGTTGGCACTATGCATTCGGGCAGGTAGCATTCTCCTGGCATCCGCCAAACCCAGATTGTTCTGTCAGACTGATGGTGAAGCGTGATTTTTCACTCCAGAGAATTTGTTTCCACTGCTCCAGAGTCCAATGGCGGCAAGCTTTACACCACTTCAGCCGACGCTTGGCATTGCGCATGGTGAGCTTAAGCTTGTGTGCGGCTCCTCTGCCATGGAAACCCATTTCATGAAGCTCCCAACAAACAGTTCTTGTGCTGACGATGCCTCCAGATGCAGTTTGGAACTCGGTAGTGAGTGTTGCAAACGAGGACAGTGGATGTTTATGTGATATGCGCTTCAGATCTCGGCGGTCCCATTCTGGGAGCTTGTGTGTCCTACTACTTTGCAGCTGAGCCGTTGTTGCTCCTAGACATTTCCACTCCACAATAATAGCACAGTTGACAAGCGCAGCTTTAGCTTTAGCAGGGCAGAAATTTCACAAACTGACTTATTGGAAAAGCACCATCCTATGATAGTGCCACGTTGAAAGTCACTGAGCTCTTCAGTAAGGCCATTCTACTGCCAATGTTTGTCTATGGAGATTGCATGGCGGTGTGCTTGGTTTTATACACATGCCAGCAACGGGCGTGGCTGTAATAGCCGAATCCACTCAAATCCACTCATTTGAAGGGGTGACCACATACTTTTGTATATGTATATAGTGTATCATTTGTTAACTTTACTGTATTACAAAAGTGGCTTTAATTCCAGTTAGTCTACAAATTAATAATTTATATGTTGGATTCATGTCTCCATCTCAACCAAAAATCTAAGTTAAAGAATAGGACTAAATCAAATCAAACTCTATTTAAAGTGCATTTAAAGTCTGATTTAGTCTTATTCTTTAACTTTTGGTTGAGATGGAGACGTGAATCAAACATACACTGAGTGTACAGAACATTAGCAACACCTTCCTAATATTGACTTGCACCCCCTTTGCCCTCAGAACAGCCTCAATTAATCGGGGCATATACTTTTTACAAGGTGTTGAAAGCGTTCCAGATGGATGCTGGCCCATTTTGACTCCAATGCTTCCCACAGTTGTGTCAAGTGCTTCCCAAGTTCGGGACAAGGATCAACATGTTGTACTCTACAACACAATTGTTGTACTGCACTGTTATTTGTCTGTTTGCGGCCTGCCTGTTAGCTTGCACAATTCTTGCCATTCTCCTTCGACCTCTCTCATCAACGCGCACAGGACTGCCGCTAGACACTATCGAGTGTGAAAAGCCCAGCAGGGCGGCGGTTTCTGAGATACTGTCTCCAGCGCGCCTGGTGCAGAGTATCATACCACGCTCAAAGTCACTTAAGTAAAATTTTGCCCATTCTAACGTTCAATCGAACAGTAACTGAATGCTTTAATGCCATGGTCACGTGACTCACTTTCTGTAGGAGCGATCCGTTTTCGTGATTACACAATAAATCAGACCGGTGAGTGTAGTTTCAATCTATTTTGGTTTTCTCGTGTTTATGGTAGGCTGTCATTGCTTAATTGATTACGTGGGTCGAATTTGATCCACAGAAGTGGATCGTGCCAAATCACAACTTGTTGCTGTACTCATGAGCAGCATGGTTTTCAATATTTGAAGTGGGCCTATAGGCCTATTTGTTTGGCAAGACAGCTTTGCATGGCTGTTTTGGTAATTTGGATGTCCATTCACCTTTTGTTTACTGCGTTTGTTTACTGTTAATGTAACTAGCCTGAATATAGATTGTGTCATGCCTTTATCGATCTGATATTTAAGCCTACTTTGTATCGCTGTTTTGTTCTGTTCGCATTCATTCTTCTGCATTTGCAGTTGTGTCGCTATTATAAGCCAAAATGCTATTCAGTATTTTTGTTTGCATGCATTAAATAACTAAGCTAATACTTTCAGCATTTAGTTTGCATTATTTTGGTAAGACAACTGTGTGTACGGGTACATTCACATAGGTTGTTTGTAATAGGTGAATTACCCTATCTATCTTGTAGCCTATATTCATTACCAAAACGGCCTTGCTTTAGTGTCCATCACGCTGATACAGCGCCAACCTGTCACTTCAACATGGTCTCAGAGTTTCTGCATTTTAAATGTATGTTTATTTTGGTATAGCATGATAAGCTAAATTCAATATAATTCCAATTCAAGAACCCCCCAAAATGTAGCCCCCTGGAACCAAAAAGTGTTCTCCTATGGGGACAGCCAAAGAACCCTTTTGGAACCCTTTTTTCTAAGAGTGTAGGCCTAAATAGTATCATTGATTATATTTGACTATAAAGTATGGTTACATTTCATTTGCTCTGTTAAACCTACCCTTTGGAATGACTTCGATAGCAACAGTGAATATAAGAGATCGCTCAATAATCATTCTCACGATAGCACATTGGTAGTAGTCAGTGACAAAAATCAAAGCTAAACTGGACTTGGCTAAAACCCTGGATGGGAGACTAAATGAATGGCTGTAGAGAAATCAACTCTCCAGTAGGAGGTGTTGCCCAGAATGTTATTTTTTCTGATAATAGATGAAACGTTGAAGATCTGACGATGTTTCAAAGGTACAAATGTAACATATTTTATACAAGGTTTGTCTATGCTGAAAATCTATCAAATTACCCTGTGGTTAAAATTTCCACATCACACTACAGTTTTCACGTACAGTTTAGCCATTTATCAGACGCTCATATCCAGACCGACTTGCAGGAGCAATTAGGGTTAAGTGCCTTGCTCAAGGGCACATCGACCGATTTTTCACCTAGTCGGCTCCAGGATTTGAACCAGCGACCTATCGGTTACTGGCCCAACGCAATAGGTTACCTAACGCTCCTGAATACGTTGACACATTACGATGAAACAAGGTTGATTTTTATAGATTCAACCAGTTTATGCCCACTGAGCTCTGCTATTACTCATGCCTAAATCAGAGCGTCCTTCTAGAATGTCCTCTAATATGCATGCAGAGTATGAGGCGGATGCCGCCCACTGTACTTGTTGCCATCAAGCCTAACAAAGCAATTTGAGTATTTTTTTCCCAGAAACACTCAAAGGGGAGGTATTTAAGATAGCGTAGAGGAAGTGAAGCATAGAGAGTTGTTAGGTTAGACACGTCAGGTAAGAGCCTTCTGGTGTAGAGAAGAGAGTAGAGCAACAGCCTAGAACTCATGAGAAACAATGCAAAATGTGACAGCAGATAAACTCCACAAAAATGTATCGTAAAATTTGATGTATGAAACTAGTTTTACCAATGTCGAATAAAAAATACATACCGTAGCCTACACTGTATTCCCATGGCTACGTTTTCCCATTTACAGTAAGAGATCTTGTCTGTTCCACCTAATTTCAAGGCTTCTCTGCTCAAGCTTCCACACTGGGCAAAACTGGTTGACCTAACGTTCTTTCCACGTCATTTCAACCAAAGAAATCAATGTGATGACGTTCAATCAATGTGAAAAACTGATTGGATTTGCAAAAAGTAATCAAAGTAAGGCCATTTCATATATTTTTCACCCAACTTTTAACCTAAATCCAATGACATGGTGACATTATTAGTTGATTTCTCATTGAATTTACATTAGCTGACAACTGAACCAAATGTAAATCAGAAAATCAAAACGAGACATTGAACTGTGCCCAGTGGGTTCCTTCCATCCATGTCTGATGCCATCTCCCTGATTTTGATTGCGTTTTTATATTGCAGTACACACAATCTTGAATGTTTTTTATGGTTAACCTGGCAAAGCTGTGGAACTAGTGACATGCATTCAAATGTTGTTTTTAAATTAATAATTTCTATGGCGAGTGCACCATGCATGTGCCCGTCCAATTCAAAAGTGGGCGGATTTTGTGAAGGGAAATAAATCTGCAAATTGCATTTGTTCCTCAATTCCCCTATGCACCGTTGCTATACCATCTGGTGTTTCAAGATAAAACAAACAATATTATGTGATTTCAAAGAGCTTCGGATGCACTTCCAGGACTTCAGTAACATCACCTAGCCAATTCCTCCTCACAGGCTACCAGCGCTTTGTACAACATTGGAATTCCAACAATGCCTGTGTTGTGTGTTAATATCTATTTGCATTACCTTGAGGATGGAGAATGGCACACAGAGCAAACATAGATGCAGGGAGCATACACAAGTTTTGGGATTTAAGCATCTGCCTCGATAAATATTCCATGAGTGAAATTATGCTGTAAGCGAACTGACCCCAGCATGGTATAGTTCCCACCCGGGCTTTGGCTTTGACCTTTACCTTCATCTCTCAGTCAGAATTATCATTCTTCTCATTGTTTGATTATGCCATGTTCTTTTCGATCGCCCTTTGTGAGGCGGGAACCTGACAAGAAAATGTTTTACAAAGAGCAAAGGACAGTGGCCTTGACTGCTGCATGTCTGAAGGTTGGGGAGATTAACCATGTCTGATGGTGGGCAGAGTACTACACAAAGCAACTAACACCCTAAGACAATGCACCAATTAACAATAACAATGCATGTTATAAATGCTGTACGTTAGTAATACCTAACCTCGCTTGGTGTGAATGCTTTCGCAGTACTTGTAGTACAGCCATGGGTGATTGGCAGCACAATGCAGTTGAAGTGATGACAATTCAATTCAATTCAATTTCAGGTGCTCCCCATATGAATCAGGAAGAGGGAGTTCCATGAGTCACATTATCTCACCTCTCTCTCTCTCTCTCTCTCTCTCTCTCTCTCTCTCTCTCTCTCTCTCTCTCTCTCTCTCTCTCTCTCTCTTCCTCTACTCTGTTACAAAGTTACCAAGGATAGTTATTGTTTTGCTTTCCGTTCCCCCAGCATAACCACAGATAACATTAGGGCAGCCATTACGGTGTGTTTGATCTGGCATGCAGGCAGTCTGAGCTCCCTCCCCTCCTACAAACAGTCTGTGATTGAGCTGGAAACCAACATCATCAGAACTGGTCCTCCACTCACCAGGGCTGACCTGCCTGCTTGACTGCTGCCTGCTGGGTAATTGAAAAAGGAAATGAAATGTGATTCGTGGTCTGCAAGGAATCCACCTGATGGGGCTCACTATTGACTAGTCCAGGACTAATAAAGATATCAGGATATTCCCTGTGTGGATGTTACTTGAAGTAGAATCCTATAGAGGCACACCATCACACACTCAGGGAGCGAACCCGTTATGCATACAGGTTCAAAGACAGTGTGAAATAGGTCATGCTGGTAGATTGTTGTGAATGGACAATTCCACGGTGACGCTGAGACTCAGATTTCTCACTTAAAATGTTTGCCGAACAAAAACCATTGATTTCAATGTTTAACAAACCATACAACTCTACGCACACTATACTTTTAAAGATGCACTATGCAGAAATAGTCTAATAGTTTCTGTGGCAAAACAAGAAAGTATAGTGTAGAGAATCATTGTACCATCTAAAACGCTGTGAAATATATTTTCTATATCCAAAAATATAGTGTTTTCAGCTGTTTGAAGCTGGTGTATAAAACTGAAAGTAAAATACGCAAAAACGAAACTTAAGAACGGGAAGCATAGAAATAACGCAGAGAGAACAGATCTACTGCTTCATAGACTTGCTTTCAATGAGAATGACAGATCTATAACTCCAATTTCTATGTGAATTTGGTCGGGTCGCCCCAAAAAATAGCAGCTTTAAGAATTTACTCAGAACATTTTACAAAAACATATTTACTGGGAGAACTGTGCAGATGCTAAGTTTTTACACCCGGCAACAGAATTGCGATAAAGGAATTTCATCATGGGTCTATGATCAGTACTACACAGATATGCATAATTATGGATATGAATGTCATTCTCTTCATGGTGAGGTATCCTAAATAGGTGCACAAAAGTAGAAATATGCAATATCCTCCTTTGCATATTTGGGTATTATTTACACACTGGCTATTATTTTCTATGAGCTCAACCTCCAAACAAAACGTATATTTGGTTAGTCCAAAACGGACCAAATTTAAACCAATCATAGGCGTCTATGTTTCACAAGTATGGACATTGAAGCACAGCACAGTAGAGGTCAGTAGTGTACAGTTTATTTTCTATGTTGGTGATTTGTATGATTCCCAATTAGAGGCAGCTGGCTATCGTTCTCTCTAATTGGGGATCATATTTAAGTAGCTGTTTTTCCCACCTGTGTTTGTGGGATATTGTTTTGAGTTAGTGCACGTAGCATCTCTGTAGCCACGGTTCGTTGTTGGTTTATTGTTTATTTGTTTTTTTGTCTTTGCTAAGTTTCACTTTATCATTAAATTATGCCAAACTCAACATCCGCTGCGCCTTAATCCGATATTTATTCCAACGATCGTGACAAGTGGTTCCCAAACTCAGTCAGGCTTTCAACTTACTCTTGAAAGTTGTAATAGCAGAAAGCAAAGGTGCCATTTCGAAGTTAGGTAGTGCATCAGCAGTGTTCCTCTTGTCAAATCAGTCATTGCAGACCTTCGAGAGCTATTGATAGCTTGTCAGAATTATCCAGATCAACTAGCCCATGTCAGTTAACGTTTTTTTATCCAGGTTTTTGGCCACACTTTATTTGCATAGTACGGATTTATCATCTGTAGACGATGGTCGGTGCTGCTCAGTGGGCGAGGATGCTGGTTACAGCAAATAGGAAGAGAGGGTGGGTGTCAGTAAGAGCCAGAAGAGGTGACATTAATTGGAGAGAGAAGAGAAAAGAGAGGGGGGGGGGGTTGTCCAGACTTTTCACATTCTTGCTTTGACCACCAGATAACAGAAAGAGAAAGAAAATAGTAATGATCTGAACATAACAGTATGTCAGTGAAGGTAGGACAGGAGCACGTGAGCCAACTCTGGTTTGTGACTACTAGGATTTCCCATTGTAGCCAATAAAAATTGCATAAATTATCTTACCAATTTGATAACAACAATTAATAATTAATAAACAAACTGTATATCAGTAAAAACACTAACTAATTGATAGGTCTACCTTGTTACTTCATTGAACTTTCATTATCCTCCCTCCTCATGAGGGAGAGAAATGAGAAAATATCTTAAAGATATGTGGGGTTTTGGTAACGGAATTACAAGGCACAAGGTAATGTTTCTTAAATTTACAGAAGGCAGAAAAATTATTCTAAACTAAATACAAGTGTTGATATTAGTTGGCAGGAGTCTGTACTTCATCATTGTGTTTTGATGTACTGTATTACTAATGCCTTTTAAGACTTTTCTGTTTTTGGAAATGTGTACAAATTAATCAAAAATGAAGTCAATAATTATTCAACCCCTTTGATATGGCAAGTCTGAATAAGTTTAATTCTTATCAAGTCACAAGTTGCATGGACTCACTCTGTGTGCAATAATAGTGTTTAACATGATTTTTGAATGACTACCTCATCTCTGTAACCCCACACATACAATTATCTGTAACGTACCTCAATCGAGCAGTAAATTTCAAACACAGATTCAACCACAGGGGGATTTTCCAGTGCCTTGTGAAGAAGGGCATCTATTGGTAGATGGGTAAAAAAAAGCAGACATTGAATATCCCTTTTAGCATTGTGAAGTTATTAATTACACTTTGGATGGTGTATCAATACACCCAGTAACAACAAAGATACAGGCGTCCTACCAGTTGCCGGAGAGGAAGGAGACTGCTCAGCGATTTCATGAGGCCAATGGTGACTTTAAAACAGTATTGAATGGCTGTGATAGGAGAAAACTGAGGATGGATCAACAACATTGTAGTTACTCTACAATACTAACCTAATTGACAGAGTGAAAAGAAGGAAGCCAGCACAGAATAAAAAATATTTTTTTAAAAAGCGTCCTATTTGCAACAAGCCACTGCAACAAGTAATACTGCAAAAAATGAGGCAAAGCAATTCACTTTTTGTCCTCAATACAACGTGTTAGGTTTGGAACAAATCAACTACAACACATTACTGAGTACCACTCTACATATTTTCAAGCATAGTTGTGGCTGCATTATGTTATGGGTATGCTTGTAATCTTTAAAGACTGGGGAGTGTTTCAGGAAACAATCAGAAATGAAATGGAACTAAGCACAGGCAAAATCCTAGAGGAAAACCTGCCTCAGTCTGCTTTCCACCAGACACTGGGAGATGAATTCACCTTTCAGCAGGACAATAACCTAAAACACAAGGCCAAATCTACACAGGGGTTGCTTACCAAGAAGGCAGTGAATGTTCCTGAGTGGCCGAGTTACAATTTTGACTTAAATATACTTGAAAATCTATGGCAACACATGAAATGGTTGTCTAGCAATGATCAACAACCAATTTGACAGAGCTTGAATAATTTTGAAAATAAAAATTGGCAAATTGTGCACAATCCAGGTCTGGAAAGCTCCTACAGACTTACCCAGAAAGACTCACATCTGTAAGCTCTAACCAAAGATGTGAATACTTATGCAAATGAGATATTCCTGTATTTAATTTTCAATACATTTGCAAAAAAATCAAAAAACATGTTTTCACGTTTTCGTTATGAGGTGTTGTGTGAAGATGGGTGAGAAAAATCTATATTTAAAAAAAAAAATAATGAATTCAGGATGTAACACAACAAAATGTGTAATAAGTCAAGGCACTGTACATGTCACGTCTGCTCCCACTCTTCCCTCCCCTGGCGCTTGAGGGCGCCAGGCTGCCCTGCATCACGCACTCCTGCCATCAATTACGCACACCTGCATTCCGTCGTCATGCGCTTCAGCGATATTGGACTCACCTGTACTCACTTATCATCTGTTTATTACCTCCCCTATATATGTCAGTTCCCCAGCTCTGTTCCCCGCTTTGCATGAATTGTTTTTTGTCTGTGTTACCTGTTTGCTGACGCTGTTACTGTCTCGTTCCATGTCCGTTCTATATTAAATGTTTAACTCCCTGTACCTGCTTCGCCTCTCTAGCGTCAACTCATGTGACAGAACGCATCAGCCATCACACGAAGCATCGGGGAGTACTGGCGTTCTGGTTGGTATAGTGGCATCGGCTCTGGGTCGCCACCGATGGAACCGGGGGTGCCTAGCCTGCTCGTCGGGCTTCCAAGCCCTAGCAGGCTCGAGAGGTTTCCTTGCCCCGGTTGGCTCGGATGGCGCCCATCCCACGTCGGGCCTCAGCTGGATCGTCAGTTCTTGTCCGCCCAGCCGGTCCAGGAGTTTTTTGTTTGTTTGTTTTTTGTTTTGTCGGTGACGTCGGGGTGGATTCCGCCGTCGATGGAACCGGGGGTGCCTAAGCCAGCCCGTCGAGCTTTCACACACTGGCTGGCTCGAGAGGTTTCATTGCCTCAGTTGGCTCGGTGGCTTCCCATCCCACGTCACACTCCACCGGATTATCGGGCTCTCTCGCTGCAGTAGAATCGGCAGGCGTCATGCCTCAGCCGGCTCGCCAGACACTCATGCTCCTGCCGGGTCGTTGGGCTCCCACACCACAACCGGCTTGCCCAGTGCCCATGTCTCGGCCGGTTCGCCCAGGTGAGACGCCGGGTGGCGCCCCTAGAGGGGTGGTACTGTCACATCTTCTCCCGCTGTTCCCTCCCCTGGCGCTTGAGGGCGCCAGGCTACCCTGCATCAGGAACTCCTGTCATTAATTATGCACACCTGCCTTACCTCGTCACGTGCTTCAACGATATTGGACTCACCTGGACTCACTTATCATCTGTTTATTACCTTACCTATATTTGTCAGTTTCCCTGCTCTGTTCCCTGATTGTTTTTTTGTCTTTGTTTTCTTGTATGCTTGTTCCTGTCTCGTTCAATGTCCGTTCTACATTGAATGTTTGACTCCCCATACCTGCTTCGTCTCTCCAGCGTCATCACATGTGACAGTACAGTCGTGGCCAAAAGTTTTGAGAATGACACAAATATTAATTTGCACAAAGTTTGCTGCTTCAGTGTCTTTAGATATTTTTTTCAGATGTTACTATGGAATACTGAAGTATAATTACAAGCATTTCATAAGTGTCAAAGAATTTTATTACATGATGTTGATGCGAAGAGTCAATATTTGCAGTGTTGACCCTTCTTTTTCAAGACCTCTGCAATCCGCCCTGGCATGCTGTCAATTAATTTCTGGGCCACATCCTGACTGATGGCAGCCCATTCTTGCATAATCAATGCTTGGAGTTTGTCAGAATTTGTGGGTTTTTGTTTGTCCACCCACCTCTTGAGGATTGACCACAAGTTCTCAATGGTATTAAGGTCTGGGGAGTTTCCTGGCCATGGACCCAAAATATCGATGTTTTGTTCCCCGAGCCACTTCGTTATCAGTTTTGCCTTATGGCAAGGTGCTTCATCATGCTGGAAAAGGCATTGTTCGTCACCAAACTGTTCCTGGATGGTTGGAAGAAGTTGCTCTCGGAGGATGTGTTGGTACCATTCTTTATTCTGTTCTTAGGCAAAATTGTGAGTGAGCCCACTCCCTTGGCTGAGAAGCAACCCCACACATGAATGGTCTCAGGATGCTTTACTGTTGGCATGAAACAGGACTGATGGTAGCGCTCACCTTGTCTTCTCCGGACAAGCTTTTTTTCCGGATGCCCCAAACAATCGAAACGGGGATTCGTCAGAGAAAATGACTTCACCCCAGTCCTCGGCAGTCCAATCCCTGAACCTTTTGCAAAATATCAGTCTGTCCCTGATGTTTTTCCTGGAGAGAAGTGGCTTCTTTGCTGCCCTTCTTGACACCAGGCCATCCTCCAAAAGTCTTCGCCTCACTGTGCATGCAGATGCACTCACACCTACCTGCTGCCATTCCTGAGCAAGCTCTGTACTGGTGGTGCCCCGATCCCGCAGCTGAATCAACTCTAGAAGACGGTCCTGGCGCTTGCTAGACTTTCTTGGGCGCCCTGAAGCCTTCTTCACAACAATCCGCTCTCCTTGAATTTCTTGATGATCCCATAAATGGTTGATTTAGGTACAATCTTACTGGCAGCAATATCCTTGCCTGTGAAGTCCTTTTTGTCCAAAGCAATGATGACTGCACGTTTTTCCTTGCAGGTAACCATGGTTGACAGAGGAAGAACATTGATTTCAAGCACCACCCTCCTTTTGAAGCTTCCAGTCTGTTATTCAAACTCAATCAGCATGACAGAGTGATCTCCAGCCTTGTCCTTGTCAACACTCACACCTGTGTTAAAGAGAGAATCACTAACATGATGTCAGCTGGTCCTTTTGTGGCAGGGCTGAAATGCAGTGGAAATGTTTTTTGGGATTCAGTTCATTTGCATGGCAAAGAGGGACTTTGCAATTAATTGCAATTCATCTGATCACTCTTCATAACATTCTGGAGTATATGCAAATTGCCATCATACAAACTGAGGCAGCAGCCTTTGTGAAAATTGATATTTGTGTCATTCTCAAAACTTTTGGCCACAACTGTACATCTCCCTACTAATCACAGATGAAATCTGCTCACTTTAAAGACTAGGAATTTGAATGACAGAAATATCAATACAGTTGAAGTTGGAAGTTTACCTTAGCCAAATACATTTATACTCAGTTTTTCACAATTCCTGACATTTAATCCTAGTAAAGATTTCCTGTCTTAGGCCAGTTAGGATCACCACTTTATTTGAAGAATGTGAAATGTCCGAATAATAGTAGAGAGAATGATTTATTTCAGCTTTTATTTCTTTCATCACATTCCCAGTGGGTCAGAAGTTTACATACACTCATTTAGTATTTGGTAGCATTGCCTTTACATTTTTTAACTTGGGTCAAAAGTTTCGGGTAGCCTTCCACAAGCTTCCCACAATAAGTTTGGTGAATTTTGGCCCATTCCTGCTGACAGAGCTGGTGTAACTGAGTCAGGTTTGTAGGCCTCCTTGCTTGCACACACTTTTTCAGTTCTGCCCACAAATTGTCTATAGGATTGAGGTCAGGGCTTTGTGATGGCCACTCCAATACCTTGACTTTGTTGTCCTGAAGCCATTTTGCCACACGTTTGGAAGTATGCTTGAGGTCATTGTCCATTTAGAAGACCCATTTGTGACCAAGTTTTAACTTCCTGACTGATGTCTTGAGATGTTGCTTCAATATATCCACATAATGGATATATTGTACGCTAATAGGTCCATCGGCCAATTTCTCGGGCCACTATTCCTATTTTGCCAATCGGCCTGGGCCCCTTTTACTACACGAAGCCCTACTTATCCATCACGACTGGACTACCGACATAATCTTCCCGAGGGTTTTTTTCCCAACAGGCCCCTCAGTCGCGACGTCCCCTGAATGCCCATCTGCTAGCCTGCTAGCCGCGGCTCGCTAGCTGTCTAGATCATATTGAACTGTTAGCTGAATAGATCCATTTGCCAATCGGACAGGATCCGTCTGCTACACGGAACCCTACTAATCCCTCACGACTGGTCTATCAACGGAACCACACGAGGAGGCTAAAACAGACTTTCCTCCGTCGCGACGTCCCTCTAAGGCCCTTTTGCTAGCTTGCTATCCCCGGCCTGCTAGCTGTGTGAATCGTCGTGTCTCTAGCCAGCCCAACCACTCACTGGACCCCTATGACCACTCGGCTTATGCATGCCTCTCCCTAATGTCAATATGCCTTGTCCATTACTGTTCTGGTTAGTGATTATTGTTTTATTAAACGGTAGAGCCTCTAGCCCTGCTCAATATGCCTTAATCAACCATTTAGTTCCACCTCCCACACATGCGACTACATCACCTGATTTAAATGTTTCTAGAGACAATACATCTCTCATCATCACTCAATGCCTAGGTTTACCTCCAATGTATTCATATCCTACCATACCTTTGAATCTATTCTATCGCGCCCAGAAACCTGCTCCTTTTGCTCTCTGTTCCGAACGTACTAGACAACCAGTTCTTATAGCCTTTAGCCGTACCCTTATCCTACTCCTCCTCTGTTCCTCTGGTGATGTAGAGGTTAATCCAGGACCTGCAGTGCCTAGCTCCACCTCTATTCCCCAGGTGCTCTCATTTGTTGACTTCTGTAACCGTAAAAGCCTTGGTTTCATGCATGTTGACATTAGAAGCCTCCTCCCTAAGTTTGTTTTATTCACTGCTTTAACACACTCCGCCAACCGGGATATCTTAGCCGTGTCTGAATCCTGTATTAGGAAGACCACCAAAATCCCTGAAATTTCCATCCCTAACTATAACATTTTCCGCCAAGATAGAACTGCCAAAGGTGGTGGAGTTGCAATCTATTGCAGAGATAGCCTGCAGAGTTCTGTCTTACTATCCAGGTCTGTACCCAAACAATTCGAGCTTCTACTTTTAAAAATCCACCTTTCCAGAAACAAGTCTCTCACCATTGCTGCTTGGTATAGACCACCAACTGCCCCCAGCTGTGCCCTGGACACCATATGTGAATTGATTGCCCCCCATCTATCGTCAGAGCTCGTGCTGCTAGGTGACCTAAACTGGGACATGCTTAACACCCCGTCTATCCTACAATCTAAGCTTGATGCCCTCAATCACACACAAATTATCAATGAACCTACCAGGTACAACCCCAAATCCGTAAACACGTACACGATCATAGATATCATCCTAACCAACTTGCCCTCCAAATACACCTCTGCTGTTTTCAACCAAGATCTCAGCGATCACTGCCTCATTGCCTGCATCCGTAATGGGTCTGCGGTCAAACGAACACACCTCATCACTGTCAAATGCTCCCTAAAACAATTCAGCGAGCAGGCCTTTCTAATCGACCTGGCCGGGGTATCCTGGAATGATATTTACCTCATCCCGTCAGTAGAGGATGCCTAGTTATTCTTTAAAAGTGCCTTCCTCACCATCTTAAATAAGCATGCTCCATTCAATTTGTTTTTAACCAGGAACAGATATAGCCCTTGGTTCACTCCAGACCTGACTGCCCTTGACCAGCACAAAAACATCCTGTGGCGTACTGCATTAGCATCGAATAGCCCCCGTGATATGCAACTTTTCAGGGAAGTTAGAAACCAAAATACACAGGCAGTTACGAAAGCTAAGGCTAGCTTTTTCAAACAGAAATGTGCATCCTGTAGCACAAACTCAAAAAAGTTCTGGGACACTGTAAAGGCCATGGAGAATAAGAGCACCTCCTCCCAGCTGCCCACCGCACTGAGGCTAGGTAACACCGTCACCACCGATAAATCCACTATAATTGAGAATTTCAATAAGCATTTTTATATGGCTGGCTATGCTTTCCACCTGGCTACCCCTACCAAGGTCAACTGCCCGGCACCCACCACAGCAACTCGCCCAAGCCTCCCACATTTCTCCATCACCCAAATCCAGATAGCTGATGTGTCACGATCGTCAAAGGTAGAGAGTGAGGACCAAGGCGCAGCGAAAGTGAAAGGCGCAGGCGCAGTGAAAAGAACATCTTCTTTTATTTAGAAGAGAACAACCACAAAACGAAACCACTTTAACAAAATAACAAAACTGACGAACGTGAAGCTAAGAATGAACTAGTGCATACATGCAACATAGAACATCGACATAGACAATTACCCACAACAAACTAAAGCCTATGGCTACCTTAAATATGGCTCCCAATCAGAGACAACAGAAACCAGCTGTCTCTAATTGGGAACCCATTCAGGCAACCATAGACTTTCCTAGACAACTACACACAACATTAAACCATCTATACACCTTAACCCTCTAAACCATACAACACCCTAGACAATACAAAAACACACAAACTTCCCCATGTCACACCCTGACCTAACTAAAATAATAATGAAAACAAAGATATAAAGGCCAGGGTGTGACATGATGTCCTGAAAGAGCTGCAAAATCTGGACCCCTACAAATCAGCCGGGCTAGACAATCTGGACCCTCTATTTCTAAAATTATCTGCCGAAATTGTTGCAACCCCTATTCTGTTCAACCTTTCTTTCGTATCTTCTGAGATTCCCAAAATTTGGAAAGCTGTCACGATCATCCCCCTCTTCAAAGGGGGAGACACTCTAGACCCAAACTGCTACAGACCTATATCTATCCTACCCTGCCTTTCTAAGGTCTTCGAAAGCCAAGTTAACAAACAGATTACCGACCATTTCGAATCCCACCGTACCTTCTCCGCTATGCAATCTGGTTTCAGAGCTGGTCATGGGTGCATCTCAGCCACGCTCAAGGTCCTGAGCGATATCATAACTGCCATCGATAAGAGACATTACTGTGCAGCCGTATTCATCAACCTGGCCAAGGCTTTCGACTCTGTCAATCACCACATTCTTATCGGCAGACTCAACAGCCTTGGTCTCTCAAATGACTGCCTCGCCTGGTTCACCAACTACTTCTCTGTTAGAGTTCAGTGTGTTAAATCGGAGGGCCTGTCGTCTGGACCTCTGGCAGTCTCTATGGGGGTGCCACAGGGTTCAATTCTCAGGCCGACTCTCTTCTCTGTATACATCAATGATGTCGCTCTTGCTGCTGGTGATTATCTGATCCACCTCCACGCAGATGACACCATTCTGTATACTTCTGGCCCTTCTTTGGACACTGTGTTAACTAACCTCCAAACGAGCTTCAATGCCGTACAACTCTCCTTCCGTTGCCTCCAACTGCTCTTAAATACAAGTAAAACTAAATGCATGCTCTTCAACCGATCGCTGCCCGCACCTGCCCGCCTGTCCAGCATCACTACTCTGGACGGTTGTGACTTAGAATATGTGGACAACGACAAATACCCAGGTGTCTGGTTAGACTGTAAACTCTCCTTCCACACTTACATTAAGCATCTTCAATCCAAAATTAAATCTAGAATCGGCTTCCTATTTTGCAACAAAGCATTCTTCACTCATGCTGCCAAACATCCCCTCGTAAAACTGACCATCATACCGATCCTCGACTTCGGCGATGTCATTTACAAAATAGCCTTCAACACTCTACTCAACAAATTGGATGCCGTCTATCACAGTGCCATCTGTTTTGTCAACAAAGCCCCACCGTTGCGACCTGTACGCACTGGCTCCAGACCAAACCCACTGGCTCCAGGTCACCTACATGTCTCTGCTAGGTAAAGCCCCCCTTATCTCAGCTCACTGGTCACCATAGCAGCACCCACCCGAAGCACACGCTCCAGCAGGTATATCTCACTAGTCACCCCCTAAGCCAATTCCTCCTTTGGCCGCCTTTCCTTCCGGTTCTCTGCTGCCAATGACTGGAACGAATTGCAAAAATCACTGAAGCTGGAGACTCATATCTCCCTCACTAGCTTTAAGCACCAGCTGTCAAAGCAGATCACTGCACCTGTACATAGCCCATCTGTAAATAGCCCATCCAACTACCTCATCCCCATACTGTATTTATTTATTTATCTTGCTCCTTTGCACCCCAGTATCTCTACTTGCACGTTCATCTTCTGCAAATCAATCACTCCACTGTTTAATTGGGATATTGTAATTACTTCACCACCATGGCCTATTTATTGCCTTACCTCCCTTATCTTACCTCATTTGCACACACTGTATATAGACTTTTTCTACTGTATTATTGACTGTATGTCTGTTTATTCCATGTGTAACTCTGTGTTGTTGTATGTGTCGAACTGCTTTGCTTTATTCTTGGCAAGCTCGCAGTTTTATATGAGAACTTGTTCTCAACTAGCCTACCTGGTTAAAAAAGGTGAAATAAAAAATATATAATAATAATAATTTTCCCTCCTCATGATGCCATCTATTTTGTGAAGTACACCAGTCCCTCCTGCAGCAAAGCACCCCCACAACATGATGCTGCCACCCCCGTGCTTCACGGTTGGGATGGTGTTCTTCGGCTTGCAAGCATCCCCCTTTTTCCTCCAAACATAACGATGGTCATTATGGCCAAACAGTTCTATTTTTGTTTCATCAGACCAGAGGACATTTCTCCAAAAAGTATGATCTTTGTCCCCAAATGCAGTTGCAAACCGTCGTCTGACTTTTTTATGGCGGTTTTGGAGCAGTGGCTTCTTCCTTGCTGAGCGGCCTTTCAGGTTATGTCGATATAGGACTCGTTTTACTGTGGATATAGATACTTTTGTACTTGTTTCCTCCAGCATCTTCACAAGGTTCTTTACTGTTGCTCTGGGATTGATTTGCACTTTTCACACCAAAGTACGTTCATCTCTAGGAGACAGAACACTTCTCCTTCCTGAGCGGTATGATGGCTGCGTGGTCCCATAGTGTTTATACTTGCATACTATTGTTTGTACAGATGAACATGGTACCTTCAGGCGTTTGGAAATTGCTCCCAAGGATGAACCAGACTTGTGGAGGTCTACAATTTTTTTTCTGAGGTCTTGGCTGATTTCTTTTGATTTTCCCATGATGTCAAGCAAACAGGCACTGAGTTTGAAGGTAGGCCTTGGAATACATCCACAGGTGCACCTCCAATTGCCTCAAATGATGTCAATTAGCCTATCAGAAGCTTCTAAAGCATTGACATTATCTGTAATTTCCCCAAGCTTTTTAAAGGCACAGTCAGCTTAGTGTATGTAAACTTTTGACCCACTGGAATTGGGATACAGTGAACTATAAGTGAAATAATCTGTCTGTAAACAATTGTTGGATAAATTACTTGTGTCACGCACAAAGTAGATGTTCTAACCAACTTGCCAAAACAGTAGTTTGTTAACAAGATATTTGTGGAGTGGTTGAGAAACGAGTTTTAATGACTCCAACCTACGTGTATGTAAACTTCCGACTTCAACTGTATGTAGTGGATATGTTACCTATGTGAGGTAGCAAAAGAGCTGCTGCATCACTCTGGGCAGTGCACTGTACCTTTTGGAGTGTGTGTATGTTTGTTTGTGCTTGCCTGCATGTGTGGCTTGCTTGGCGAGATGGGTTTATGCTAAATAATGATGCACATTTCTGTACGGGCTCCAGGTGTGAGACTAATTGTATCTTGTTTTCCACATGAAGACATTAACACTCAAACCACTTTGCCTTTTACCATTTAAGTCTCTGCTAGAGAACATTGTCAGCTGTCACTATTAGCATACGAATCAGATTCAACTACTATGTTGTCAACCTAAATAAATACCATTAAAAAAAACATATGGAATGAATGTAGTCGTGTCTTAAGAATATTTCGTTTTTTTTGGAAAAATATCTATATTGTATATTTTGAAGTACGTAAACGGCATGTAGGAATATGTTTTATACTACAAATTAATGTGCTACTGCAACACCTAGGCCTTGCCTATTTTTGCTTCTCATCAAATAAAAACATTACAATGTAATACATTTGATAGATTTGTTTTGTAGATTTGATTAGTACTAGAGTTATAGTAAGTAATACAGTCCAGTTACAGCTTCTCCTGACAAAGTAGAAACAAAAAAATGATTGTATTTTTCCCAGGGTAGAAGAGGATCAGGATGCAGAACAGGACACACTGTGGCCACAATTCTTACACTGTTGTTCTAAATTCCTTCACCCTCTTCATCCTTCTCTTCATCCTCATCATTCAGTTCATTCAAATTCAGTCATGAAGTCATGTGCGCGATTAACAGTTTCTATCTGGTTGCTATCACCCATTCATCCATTGACATCATTAATTCAGTTAGAAAAGAGAGAGAGACACGTCAGCACCTGAGTATCAACTCCTTCTGACACATTTGTCTTGGCCCGTGAGGGTAAAAAAAGTAAATAGTCTCTTAATAGTTTTCTGCTTGTGAATTGAAAATTCTGACAACCAAATAGGACATTGCTTTTTTTTTGCACATTTTTTTCTATTTAAAAAATGTAACGTCAGTCTCCGTTGCCCTATGGCGGTTCTAGTGTTAAACATGAGGTATTGGGAAACTGAAAATAAAACCAACTCTTCATAGAAAATTACGTCTTGCAAACCTTATCACGTGAATACCAATGAGTGCTGACCTTTCTAACCCTCAGTGAAATGTAATGGTCCAGCAGCAGTGCAGACGTCATGGCGTTATTATGGCGTTATCCTCCGTCTGATAGAGGTCACAACCTCTCAGACTGGGGGTGGAATAGCAGCCTTTCATAGACCACTGTTCTCATAGCAGGTAGTCAAAGTAGCAGAGTGTGTATGAGAAAATAAGGCTGTTGAGTGGTACTGTAGATAGGCCAAAATGCCTTTTAGTCCAAAAGATTCAGACGCACAGATATCATACCCCCTGAAAAATGCTAACCTCCCGTTATTGTAATGGTGAGAGGTTAGCATGTCTTGGGAGTATGATATAGTGTCTGTAACTTTCTCACTCCTCATTATTCCCTATTCATTCAGGACTATCCATAATCATGGTAGCACCCACATGAATGTAGAACTGTTTAGAAACATATTCTTATTTACAATAAAAGTGAGTACATGATGACACAATACATTATTTACAATTCATTTCTATTGGGCACAAAATAATCTGAAACACAACCAAAACAAACAGATATGGATGAAAACACCCTCAAATGAAAGCTGACAGTCTGCACTTTAACCTCATAGTCATTGTATCATTTCAAATCCACAGTGTTGGAGTACAGAGACAAAACAACAATAAAATGTGTCACTGTCCCAATACTTTTGGAGCTCACTGTATCTACAGAGGGGGTTAGGCAAGGCAATGATTTTGGTCAGTTTGCAGCTCTTTTGGCTTCCCTATGCTGTCTGGGGAGTAATGCCAAGTGATGTATCAATTAGCTGACTTTTGAGGCCTGCAAACAGACATGGCGATGGATGCCTTTTTCAAGGAGCATGTTGTAAAACTGGACAGGAGTTCTGTCCGGCGTAAATTGCTTCCGCTCCCGTTCTGCTTGATATCCACTCCGACTGCTTGTCTTCTTCTTTTCCCATCATCTGTGCTCCGTCGTGGTCTCGGTGTTGGGATATGTCAAGCGAGGTATGATGAAGGGGGTGTAGGACTAGCAGCTGGACCTCCGCAGAGGTCTATGATGTCACGGCTTGCCATCATCTGTACACTCAAATTATCACAGTACAACAGCTGAGCACAGAGGGTTTTCAACAGCGCTTTCAACACTCAACGCTTGATCTTTGATGAGATGACTTGTTCTCTATTCCCTCTCTTCTTTTGTCTTTTTCCCCATACAGGGAGGAGTGGAGTGGAGCGGAGCCTGGAGTAGAATGGTGGCTGCTCTCTAATTCTATGTGCTGTTTCGTTAACACCCATACAAGAGGCTTGAGATGCATCAAACAAGTTCTTGAAGTGAGGATCGTTGGAAAATATCATGGAAGAAAGGGTTGGCAAACTTGGCACTGTGTGTGCCATTGAAAAGCCTTCATTGAATTGAGTACATGACCATGATCAGTAAAGACATATGGCCCTCCTCCCAGCTGTGGTAAAGAGGAGTCAGGCTGCCTCTGGAAAACATCTGTGCCCCGAGCGCCAACCAATCCATAGCTATCCCAGGTAAACACAAACACTCTATATGGATGGATGGATGTAACATACTGTATGAGTACTGTATGAGTACAATATACAGATGTAGGATCTTAATTTGAGCCAGTTTGCGATAGCAGGAAAATAATCCTGCAGAAACAGGAAATGTGAATTATTATGTGGATTACAATTAATGGACATTTTTGAAGGGGTTGAAAGAAAGTTATCCTGCAACAGGGTGATCAAAATAAGATCCAACATCTGTATGATGCCTCCTGCTTTTGAACTATGCATGCAGTGTGGGAAGAATGGATCTGTTGGGGATACATATTAAACAATGTAATCATGAGGAATGTTCAACCATGAATGCTAAGTGAAGGCATCCCTGTAATCTCCAAGGTTCAGCAACCCCTTTAATAAATGGTGTTTACATGTATACACCAATAAATCATGCAATCCTTGAGGTTTTACACTTTACATTCATATTTAACATTCAGAGGGAAACCCCAATTTATTTTGAAGAATGTAGCATACTACAATGGGCTTTATCATAAACCAAAACCCCTGTTGAAAGGAGTGGTTTTTAAACCGTCATAATAAAGTTTAGTCCTAGAACTGTGATGTTTGGCCTTTAAATTAATCTATCATTTCTGTGTTCCATTGAAAATTCAACTCCTCATGTTAGAAGCTGACATTTGTCCCGGGGGAAATGGTCAGCAGAACTAAGGCTCTCCTTCCCTTTCTAAGGCTCTTCTTTCCCGATGCTTCAAACCATACAAGATGGTTTCTTAGGGGACCAGCTCTGGACTATGCAGATGTGTGGAGCTGACTAATGTTCATTACCTTTTACAAAATTGGTTGATGAGAGTCATGATCCCGATGCTGAATTCTGATGAGAAGATTCTGTTGAACATTAGATCTCTGATGTTTTTGAATTTAGAATTTTAGTTAGGATGCCTACACACTGTAATGTATGTTTTACATGTTAAAAAGGAATCGGTTTGCATAATGCACACCCACACGAGATCCCCACAAACCTGACCCTATAGTATATCATCATTCATTTCATGCTATCAAATTAGTTCATGAAATGTTGATTGATGACGCACAGTCACATAACTGAGTTTCACCTTCACAGACATAAATTATGTTTGAAGAAACGCCTTGAGGGAACAGACTGGATTGATCAACAGTTTTGGACACCATTCAATGAACAGAGTTGAACAGAGGCAATTTAAACTTTGGAAAAATGTCCGTCTGGTGGAGTCTGTCTTAACTGCACTCTTTCCACACATCCTTTATCCTTGGATTTGGAGTGAAGAAGGTTGTTTTTCCAATGTGAAGCATATTCACCGGGCTCCTGAGTGGCGCAGCGGTCTAAGGCACTGTCTCTCAGTGCTAGAGGCATTACTACAGACCCTGGTTTGATTCCAGGCTGTATCACAACTGGCTATGATTGGGAGTCCCATATGGCGCCACACAATTGGCCCAGCGTCGTCCGGTTTAGGGTTTGGCCAGGGTAGGCTGTCATTGTACATGAGAATTTGTTCTTAACTGACTTGCCTGGTTAAATAAGTATGGATGCTGAGGGTACTACAGCACCCCCTGTAAAATCATAATAAAAAATATATATTAATCAATAAAAAAATATAAAAAAATTCACAAAAGTAGTGCACTTGGCCTTTACTAGTCCTGTATTAGCGGAATGATATACCCATCTGTAACACTGGCAAATATATAGATTTTTTTACATCGAACTGACAGTTTGTAAAACACCACTGTTTCTGTATTGTAATCTGTGTTTTCACTGATATCACCACTTGTCGGAGTCAAGTCCACACTCCATCCATATTTCATCTATCTTGCCTGTGAGCCAGTAATGTTGATGGATGACTTGTTTTCACAAGCAGGACAGACCGTGTCGCACTGTTGAATTATTGACGTGTCACAAGGTGAAATATAAACTTGACTGAGAGGAGCATAGTAACAATGCTCCCAGACTCAACATCTCTGTCACACCCTGACTGAAGTCACGATTTTATCCTCCTCTATTTTGCTTCTCTGTCACTTACCATTACTTCAATGTATCAGCCACACACAACCTCATTTCCACCCCACGGAACTGCAGACCCGTTGTGCTGCAGAATTAGAGGATTTGCTTGTGAAATTACAAGCCCATTAGATGTGATTCAAATTGGCTCATGCGCAAGAGATGTCTCTTCTTCTGATGACTGTAATTTAGGCCATCTGGGTGGAGATCAGATCAGGTTGACTTCACAGCTCAATCACAGCTCCCTTTCAATAGTAATTGTGATTTTCAAATGGTTCTGTCAACTTAGTCATAGAATGTCAATATCAACCGCAATTTGCAGTGTGAAGGTCATTTTCTAATCTCAGTTTGAATGATAACAATTATGCGTGCCTTATTTCATGGACAACCGAAGTGCTGTGTAGAAGTACTAAAGCTCTATCAAAGCAGTCAATTGTATTTGACTCGAACATGACTTTTGCACTAAACAACTACACAGGAGTATCAAATCTATTACATCTCATGGGAATTAAATAATTACATGTTGTCAGCAAAACAACTTCCACACTGTGAAAACCCTCGGTATTGACATGCATCCAATCAACAGTAATTCCTGTCTCAGTAGTAATTTCTCTGGCAAAGTTTGTAATGCGTGAATGTTTTCTTGCTGTGCTGACTTGAGCAGAATCAGTATGCCCAAAGGGATGTGGACGTGGTTCCGTCTGTACGTATGCATCCGCAGCGCAGCCTGAACCACAGTCAGCTTCCTCAGCCAGACCTCCAGGCGAAGCAGCGAAGCCACTGATGGGCTTGAGTGCTAATCCTTCCTTATCCCCAGGACAACGCTTCCCAGGTGCCAGAACAAAATACAGACAGGCACTTCAATCAAGGATTTTGTCTTTCGCTCTCTCTCTCTCTCTCTCTCTCTCTCTCTCTCTCTCTCTCTCTCTCTCTCTCTCTCCTTCAATTCTTTTGTCTGTGTCAGTTGTTCCTCTACAATTTTCCTTATGGTGTATTAACTTTTTGCATGGCCCCATGCTGAGTTTCTATTCTTCCCCCTCCCATCTCAGTGCGCTTCACCAAGTTTTAGACCAACAAAAGCGTAAAGGCATGAAATGCTGTCTCTATTCATCCTGGCTTATGTCCCTGGTATTTTCACTTTGAAGAATTACTGCCTCATCTTGGACACACTATGAAGCTCCATTTTTTATTCTCATCCCGCTGTCTGCATTAGCTGACCTTTCAGGCTTCTAACACTGGGACAATGGACCTGTCTTGTCTGGCAGTCTGCAGTATTCAGAGATCAGGACTGGATGGCGGCACTTCGAAAGCAGGCCCGGAATTCATACCTCGTGACAGATTTTATTAATGCGGGAAGACGTTGATGGATTAGCCTTCCTTTGAGGTGCAGACACATCCTTTTCAATGACAGACTATAAATAGTTGCCCGTGAATTTGGAATATAAAATATGTGCTTGTGACATTTTAATGTTTTTCTTCCTCGCTTCACATCTCTAGTGCTGAGATACTGTATTTAAACAGGAAACAAGTCCTTTGGAAACTTAAGAGCCATCTAACTAATTTCCTAACTCTAACCTCCAAATGTAATAACAAGGCAATACAATAATCTATTCTTATGACTTAAACAAAAATTGTATATGAAGCTTATTCTCCCTGATCTATTTGCCCTGGAGGCGCGTGCTACTGATCATGCTGTCGGGGGTCTGGATCTTCTTTCACCTACTGTACGTTCATCACGATCAGAACAATCCATTTCCTATTCACTGTTTCTTTCATTTCTTCACAATGCCACAGTAATGAATGTAATAAGGCTTCTCTTTTTCAGAATTGTTCATATCCAAAGGTTGAATATTTTTTGTTTGATCTTTTGTCAGATAGTCAAATAATCCAAGTTGTCCGAATGACAACATCAACATCATAACAACATGAGTCAGACATCTTTCTGCTCGTAACAATTGGTTTGCTTTATATTGCGTTTGTCACACGCAGAGAATGAACAGCTCTTTAGATGTCTTTTTCTCTGCACAGTTTCAGTGAGCCAAATGGCTGGAAGAGTCTTGTACAGATGCTTGCTGAGAAACCCAATCTGTTACCAAGCAGACAGAAACATTGGCTCGCTTGATGCCCCAGTTTTCCAAGACCTCAAAAATATCTTTAAGAGGATTGACCATAACATGCAACACCAAACCTGGCTCTTTTATATAAACCTGTTTTATTCAATAAGATGAATAATAAGATGAAAATAATGACAATAGTGTATCTTGAGAGATGATCGTCATCATGCATTATCTGTTAACAACTTGACCATACAGTTGTAATGTATTATGAAGGGGTAGGCACATGATAGTATTGCGTACATCAACTGGGGAAACAAGCAGAGCATCTGAAATGTGTCCTACTTCACATTATTTTGACAACATTCACTTTTCACAGTAAATCTGTCTCATCAAACCCAGAAGATTGCTCAAAGAGGAACTTTTACCTCTTTTTTTCCTCTCCAATATCTGCCATACGGCTGTAATTACACACTATTAAGCAATGAGGCAATCTGGATTGCAATGCAAATGAACAGGTTTTCAAACCAATATGCATGTGCTGATACACCGACAAGCTGTTGTTTGAGCTCTGCGTGTGAACCCACTTTGGAAAATGTCAAATGTGTGTGTGAAGATATTTCCGTGAGCTTTTTTTCTGTAGATGCAAGCAGTGTTACTGCATATGGTGACACTTGTGCTTCAAGGTTGCAACTTGGGATCCACTGTAATAAGGCAAAAGCATTCCCGAAGATCATGGCAAATAGTCCTAATATTGGAGATGGTCTCAGCCCACTGTGCTTCTTACTGTATACAGAAGCAGACTAACAAGCAGAAACCTCATGTGTGCACACTAATATGTAGCCGCAGGGCTAATTCAGGGGCTATGTATTCCAGCAGTACAGTTGGCTCCTCTGTGCCAGGAAGCATCTCTTCATCTGTAAACCTTTAACTAAGAGAGGGAGCTGGGAGACTTTACAGATTGTGGATGAAGAGCAACATCTCTAGTAGCTCAGTGATTTGGATGATCATTTTATTTGATGTCAGTGAGCAGTGACTCTTATTAAGAATGACAATCGCTGGTGGATTGGGAGTGCCTTTGGACACGGTGTGACATTGCTTATACACGCTCCTTATTTAGTTGGGTGTAATACGTCCAAACATATTTGTGTGTCAAAATCACCCGTGTTTTATGTTTCCTCCTTTTCCCTGTGGTGTTCTCTATCCATGGAGACCAGACCAGAGTAATGAGCTCCAGAGAGAATTCAGCGTGAGTTAAACGCCGTTCATCTTGAACATTAATACACAACCAGAACAAACATTTGAGGTCTATTGTGAGTGGAGTGCCTGTCATCATCCTGTTCTTCACTCAATGACTTCACTTACAGTTGATCTAACTCTTACATGCTGACCACACCGCTCGTGTTGCTCGCGTGCACGAGCATTGCAAAAGAAATGTACACGTACATGTTATTCAATCAATGCACCCACACTGCTCGCGCGTGCCAACGAGCGTCTGCGTTGCCAGGCGCTAAAATAAAAGTTGCTTCTATTTGTGGCGCAAAACGGGCTGCAAGTCCTGCCTCTCTCATCTCCTCATTGGCTTTTAGAAGCATCTCCTCATTGGCTATACCCACGTGGGTGACTGAAAGATGAACATAGGTCAGTGGTGGTAATACACCTTATGAAAGTTAGTTGCCAATCGCCATATGAAGTCCAAAGAAGAAAAAGCCTAAGAGGAGAGATGACTAGAAACAATTCGGCTGACCGTTTTATGTATGGATTAATTGTCGGAGTAGAGGACCTTGTGCATTTCAGGCAAAATAACAACTCAACGTATATATCCCAGGACAAGTTAGCTAGCAACAGCAAGCTAGCTAAATAGGACAAATTAGCTAGCAACTGCAAGCTAGCTAGCTAAATTGGCATGAATGTTAATTGCTTTTCAACCTGTCCCCAAATTAATATAATTGGCTCAAAGTTTGTTTTGATATTTCAACCTGCGTGTCGTGATCGCTTTTGGTGTGGGGGAACAAAATCAATTTGCGCACGATGGCGCACGTGGACGCACGCGAGTGCCCAGTTTGGGTATAGTGTTAGTCTCACTTGGCACATAATGTGAGACTGGCCTAAGACTACAGCTAAGAGTCACAGGCAAAGTCAAACCATTTTTTGTTTAATTTTTAGTTTGTCAGTTTGTTTTGGCTGCGGATGTTCCTGCCTGTCACTGTGATTCGGTCAAGGGGTAGTCAATCTCTGAATTGATATTTTAGGAGGCTGACAGCTAAATCAATGCAGAGTTGTGTCCTTCTTCCATGAAGCTGAGGTAGAAACAGGGTCTGAAGTGCCTCAGCATAACTGGAGTATCCTCCTAGGATGGTGCTCTCTTCTGAATACGCTCCAGGTCATCAGACTGGGCCTGGGTCAGTGAGCTTTGCCAAGCAGGAGCGGCATCCTCCAAGGTGGGGCGTATGTAGCCGGTGTAAATGCTCACTAGGTCTACCTATGGCACATGGAACCTTTTAAGGCAGCGAGGGAGGAAACGCTTTCTGTTGCTTTAGGCTACCATAATAGCAACCTGGGCCCAGATTCCCAAAACCTTCTTAAGAAGAAATGTATTCTTAACTGACATTTTTTTCTTAACCATAGACTTAAGAAGAAAGTTAAGCAAAGTTGCTATTCCTCAAAAAAAGTTATTGGAAATGTTCTTGCGCTATTTCTGATGTTTCTCCTTAAGCAAAAAGTTAAGAAGAAATTAGATTCATGAAAATAAAGTTATTAGAAATTATCTTAATTCGAAGATGGCTAAACCCTTGTCTTAAACTCAGGGCAGTGAGAGAAAAAGCTCATGAAAGCAATGGAACATGTTTCATTCACTCACAACTTAATCTGAAAGTTTCAGTATTGATTATTTTAAACCCAGGAACTTGTTTTAGAATAGTAATCTTAGTAAGAAATATGCTAAGCGGATTTCCATTGCTAGCTAGATAGCTAGCTAAAACGGTTGCCTAGCTTAAAGAAGATTTGTAACAAGACATTTGAGAAGTTCGTAAGAAAATCATTAAGATGTTGCTGAGGAATTGCACTTACAATTGCACTCACTTTTTTTAAGAAGCTTCTTAAGTTTTTGCGTAAGAAGTGTTTTGTGAATCTGGGCCCTGCTCGCACCATTGTGAGTCCTTCTGTACCGTTACCCCTGGTTCACACTATCACACGATTTGAGATCCTGGCCCTTGATCCGGAGAGGGCACGGGACAGGTGGATTGATAGGACTTTGCACTTGGCAGGGTTCAGTGACATTCTGCTTGCATGAACCCACATGTTGAAGTTGATCAGGGCCCTCCTGCAGTTTGCTGATGTTTCCTGTTATACACATGCGGACCAGCTTTAGATTGTCAACATATTTCCACCTACTGCTGACATCCTGGGCTGCGCTGTCAATGACCGCAAGGAAGATGAAAGAGCCCAGAAGAGTTCCTTGAGCCATAACTCCTGCCGGCTCCTGCCAGCCTGAGAGGCTGTCTTGGTAGTGTACCTGTTGTTTGCGGCCGGTCACAAACTGCAGAGCCATGCTATGAGGACAGGTCTGACACTCAGTTGGATCAGGCGTTCAACGGCAATGGTGTGGTTGATTTTGTCAAAGGCTTTGGAGAAGTCAGTGGGGATTAATGTGGTTATGGTGGATGGGATGTCTGATTGCTTGTATAAACAGCACAGGAGGCATAGGTAGATGATCTTTCTGGGGTCTATGTTGGGTGTTATGTCTTCCTTTATCCAAATCAAATCAAATGTATTTATAAAGCTCTTCTTACATCAGCTGATATGCTGTACAGAAACCCAGCCTAAAACCCCAAACAGCAAGCAATGCAGGTGTAGAAGCACGGTGGCTAGGAAAAACTCCCTAGAAAGGCCAGAACCTAGGAAGAAACCTAGAGAGGAACCAGGCTATGAGGGGTGGCCAGTCCTCTTCTGGCTGTGCCGGGTGGAGATTATAACAGAACATGGCCAAGATGTTCAAATGTTCATAAATGACCAGCAGGGTCAAATAATAATAATCACATGATCACATGCAGCTTTTCATACACCTCCCAGGGTTTGATTTCCGGGAGAGGCTGCAGCGCAGGTAGGAAGGCTGGGAGGGTTGTTGTGTCGAGGGGGGTTAGTGATTGGCTGACTTGTTGTTAATTTAATTTGCTATTCCATTTATTTATTTTTGATCATAGCCAGGAGTATTGATTTTCAGAGAGACCTCTTTCATTCCAGCCATGGTTTGCACCTGTCTGTGCCATTGTTTTGGCTTTTATTTTTTAAGATAACCAATCTGGTTAAAATAAAATATTTTGCATGACGGATGGCTTTCTGAAGTTTGTTCCTGTCACAACTTCCCCCAAAGTCGGCTCCTCTCCTTGTTCGGGCAGCGTTCAGCGGTTGAGGTCACCGGCTTTCTAGCCATCGCGCGCCATTTTTCATTTTTCCATTAGTTTTGTCTTGTTCCCTGCACACCTGGTTTTCATTCCCCAATCACACTACATGTATTTATTTCTCTGTTCCCCCTCATGTCTTTGTGTGTGATTGTTTCGTGTTACGTGTCATTTTTGACGCGCTATTTCTGGTGTGCGTTTATTTCCATGTTTTATATTTTACGAGGTATGTTTATTTGTTTGTACTTTCTTATTGTGACTGTTTGCACGTTTTTGCACTTTGGCATATTGGATGGAGGTTTTGACGCAGTGCCGTCCGTCTGTTGGTTTCTTCTGCCTAAATAAAGTGTGCACCTGTTCACAACTCTCTGCTCTCCTGCACCTGACTCCGCTCCCAGTGCGCACACCATTGACAGTTCCTGTAGAATCTGGAAAGTGTAGAATTATTTCCACGGCCATATTCCTTTTGATGACGAGTGATTTGATCTATTTTTTGCAGTAGGTGTTTTATCTTTCATTAGTCGGTACAATTTTCAGTCATTTGTGTTGTCAGATATTGATTTCATAGTAACATGACATAATACAGACATACGACATACAACATTGTGAGCATTAACCTTGTATAAGCTAGACCATGACACTGTCATGTTCATTATTGCTCTATATAGTAGTGGAGCACTGAAAGAGATGTGGGCTCAGTATATGACGTACAGTGGGAAGGGTATGTAGGTCTACAGCCCACATGGAAAGCTCAGCCTCAATGGGAGATTTAGTGTAGCTAATGGCATGGTACTGTGCTGGTAATGTGACACTGTGCTGGTAATGTGACACTGTGCTGGTAATGTGACACTGTGCTGGTAATGTGACACTGTGCTGGTAATGTGACACTGTGTTTCTCATCAGGACACCAAAGGTTTTTCCTTGGTAGCTACAGAGGTGATTCCATGACTATGTTCAAATAATTTTGCAGCATTTAGTCATAGGCTACGAATACCACACTTTTCTTATGTCTGTTAGTCCTATTAACATTTCTACACTCCAATTTCCAACATAAAAATGTATCATCTAGTTTAGGCTACATTATGGACCAAAACTGACCAGTCGACAGGTGACTAAAGTTCATATACCATAATGATGAGTCACAATCTCAAGCTTTCAACTACTGCACTTCTTTCCATGATATTGTCAAATCACTAGGGTTTGTGATCAGCAGCATTGAAGGCAGCTGCTGATGATCTGAAGAATTCTGCCTCGGTCTCCTTGATCTGCACAATCAGAAAGCAGGGAGGGCTAATGCGGAGGGGCGTTGTCATGGTAACAGATGAAAAACAGCCATGGATGACCATGAGTGACGAAGGCCTGCCAGTAGGGTGGTATTGTGTTGTATTGTGGAAGTTGTTTCATGTCCTGATTTCATACTGCATCACGTTGAGAATTTCCACAAACACATGCCAATAAAAAGTAGCAAGAGTGCTAAATCAAGATTATAGTGTAGCGCTGAAGTACACAACTCAGTGTTTTAATGCTGCTTCTCACTCCCATTCAAATGTATGTAATCAAGGCTGACGTTTGACGTTTCTGTGTTGCATTTGTCAAATAAATTCAGACAGCGTTTGGGTGGAGGAAGACTAACGATGAGCATAACTTTGAAATAAAATAATGCTGTTGTTTTTCTCTGCATAACATCTTATTTCACCCTGTCTTTGGGCTTGTATTTGATGAAGCCCAGAATAGCTCCTCAAGTAGCCTTTTCACTAAAAAGACACAAATACAGGGCCGTAGTTGAAATGAAACATCATAGCTTTGTCCTTATCATAAGTTTGTCAAACTGACCTAGATTTTCTTTGAAACGGCTCATTTCATTATTCCCTGTGCTGTTGTCTCTTTCGGGTATTCCAGTTCAAACACGCCAAGAGAAGATACAGGAAGGTTTATTCCATACACACAAATGATCTGATGGTTATTCACAATGGACCGATTTCAGACTCCATAAACAGTAGCTACTGTTTCTATTGTTGTTGTGGACAACCTTGGGATTCGCTGTCATTTGCATGTAGTCTCATCACGATGAGGAAAGAATGTGAAAAATATTTGAGCAAAGTCTTAAGGCAGACCGAGCCACAACATTTTCAAAACGGCAGCTGGGAGGATTCCATTTAGATTCTGTTTCCAAACAGGAAGGATGCATGGGAATGTGTGTTGCTGAGTTTGTGTGCACATCTTTTATGAGCAGGGAGCTTGTGAATAATACCTCGTAAACGTGTGACACAGTGGGATATGCTACAGTAGTAGAACTAGATTCAGAAGGAGTATCAAAACACATTGTCTTCAGTTAATTTACCTTTATTTAACTAGGCAAGTCAGTTAAGAACAAATTCTTATGTTCAATGACAGCCAAGGAACAGTGGGTTAAACTGCCTTGTTCAGGGGCAGAAAAACAGATTTGTACCTTGTCAGCTCGGGGATTTGATCTTGCAACCTTTCAAATACTAGTCCAACACTCTAACCACTATGCTACCTGACAGATTAATACATTTACCTAGGCTATTTGGATGCTTTCATTCAAGAAGCTCATTGTTGTCATTACATTGTGATGATGCAGCTACTGTGGAGCTGTTGTCCTCAGCATGCACAGGACTATAGTTGAGTGTCTGCTGTGCCGTGAGAGGGAAGTGCGACTCACAGAGAGCTCTCATTACCCTGACTCCAGAGAGCTAGACTGAAGCAAACCCCTGATTGGGGCATAATACCATGGTCAGCAGGCAACACTCTTTGTCAAGGGGTCAAATGAGGCTCAGGCTGATAAACTAATGGGACCTCTTTTCCATCGTCCGTATTATTAAAAAGACATTGATTTATTCAAGTACAAAAGGCCTTTGTTGTGATTTGTGAGCTTTTCAGTGCCAGTCATGATGAATGCATGTGTTATCAGAGGGGTTGGGTTAAATGCGGGGGACACATTTCAGTTGAATGCATTCAGTTGTACAACTGACTGGGTATCCCCCATTCCCTTACTTTCCTTCTTGCTCTAATACATAGTCACAACTCAGAATAAAGGCTTGAAACAACCAGACTGAATATATTGACAGCATTGAAAAAAAAAAAAATCTTTGTAAAGTAGTCAAGGGATACAGTGCACAGACACAGTAGTAGTGTGTGGGTAAAATCACTGGGGAAGCCAAGCCAGGGAAAAAAGCCATATTGTGAGGTTTGTTCTATAACCTGTTAGTTCATATGCCTTGCCACCGTGACATACTGTAGGCCTAAAGGCCGATACAATAACAAGACACAGTGGCAGAAGAAATTCAACCATGCCTTTGTACCATTACAAAACCGGAGAGCAACATCTGTCCGGCGGAGTCCACAAAGCATATTGCATGTAACAAACAGTTACATGACCTACAGCAGGGTCAATCAAGTTAATATTTCAGACATATTCGGACTAATAAACCACTATTGATTTAGAATGTTATTTTATTTTATTTAACCTTTATTAAACTAGGCAAGTCAATTAAGAACAAATTCTTATTTACAATGACGGCCTACCAAGAGGCAAAAGGCCGGAGAGTTACCACAAGTCGAAAAGAAATTGATGCTATCTCTACAGTCGTGGCCAAAAGTTTTGAGAATGACACAAATATTCATTTCCACAACGTTTGCTGCTTCAGTGTCTTTAGATATTTTTGTCAGATGTTACTATGGAATACTGAATTATAATTACAAGCATTTCATAAGTGTCAAAGGCTTTTATTGACAATTACATGAAGTTGATGCGAAGAGTCAATATTTGCAGTGTTGACCCTTCTTTTTCAAGACCTCTGCAATCCGCTCTGGCATGCTGTCAATTAACTTCTGGGCCACACCCTGACTGATGGCAGCCCATTCTTGCATAATCAATGCTTGGAGTTTGTCAGAATTTGTGGGTTTTTGTTTGCCCACCCACCTCTTGAGGATTGACCACAAGTTCTCAATGGTATTAAGGTCTGGGGAGTTTCCTGGCCATGGACCCAAAATATTGATGTTTTGTTCCCCGAGCCACTTAGTTATCAGTTTTGCCTTATGGCAAAGTGCTTCATCATGCTGGAAAAGGCATTGTTCGTCACCAAACTGTTCCTGGATGGTTGGGAGAAGTTGCTCTCGGAGGATGTGTTGGTACCATTCTTTATTCATGGTTGTGTTATTAGGCAAAATTGTGAGTGAGCCCACTCCTTTGGCTGAGAAGCAACCCCACACATGAATGGTCTCAGGATGCTTTACTGTTGGCATGACACAGGACTGATGGTAGTGCTCACCTTGTCTTCTCCGGACAAGATTTTTTCCAGATGCCCCCACAATCGGAGAGGGGATTCATCAGAGAAAATGACTTTACCCCAGTCCTCAGCAGTCCAATCCCTGTACCTTTTGCAGAATATCAGTCTGTCCCTGATGTTTTTCCTGGAGAGAAGTGGCTTCTTTGCTGCCCTTCTTGACACCAGGCCATCCTCCAAAAGTCTTTGCCTCACTATGCGTGCAGATGCACTCACACCTGCCTGCTGCCATTCCTGAGCAAGCTCTGTACTGGTGGTGCCCCGATCCCGCAGCTGAATCAACTTTAGGAGACGGTCCTGGCGCTTGCTGGACTTTCTTGGGCGCCCTGAAGCCTTCTTCTCAACAATTGAACTGCTCTCCTTGAAGTTCTTGATGATCCCATAAATGGTTGATTTAGGTGCAATCTTACTGGCAGCAATATCCTTACCTGTGAAGCACTTTTTGTGCAAAGCAATGATGACGGCACGTGTTTCCTTGCAAGTAACCATGGTTGACAGAGGAAGAACAATGATTCCAAGCACCACCCTCCTTTTGAAGCTTCTAGTCTGTTATTCGAACTCAATCAGCATGACAGAGTGATCTCCAGCCTTGTCCTCGTCAACACTCACACCTGTGTTAACGAGAGAATCACTGACATGATGTCAGCTGGTCCTTTTGTGGCAGGGCTGAAATGCAGTGGAAATGCTTTTTTGGGATTCAGTTCATTTGCATGGCAAAGAGGGACTTTGCAATTAATTGCAATTCATCTGATCACTCTTCATTACATTCTGGAGTATATGCATATTGCCATCATACAAACTGAGGCAGCAGACTTTGTTAAAATTTATATTTGTATCATTCTCAAAACTTTTGGCCACGACTGTACTATTGCAGCACCATTTCAACTTCAACGTTTTAACATTATCAAAGCACCTGTACTTTGTCTAATACAGTGACAACTAAGATACCAAAAACAATTTAGTCCAACGTAAGCTAAATATCATGTGTCCGTCCATGGCACTGACTCCTCATCTCTTTCATGTTGCTGAAGCGGTCTATGACGCTTGTAACGGCTGATTTCCTCCTCTTCGTCTGAAGAGGAGGTGTAGCAGAGATCGGACCAAGACGCAGAGTGGTAAGTGTCCATGTTTTAATATAACACAGACACAGGAAACAAACACCCACAAACCAACAGTGAAAACAGGCAACCTAAATATGGTTCCCAATCAGAGACAATGCAAAACACCTGTCTCTGATTGAGAACCATATCAGGCCAATTGACAAACCTAATCATAGAAACACATAACATAGACTGCCCACCCCAACTCACGCCCTGACCATACTAACTAAAGACAAAACAAAGGAAAATAAAGGTCAGAATGTGACAACGCTGTCATAGAGTACACACTTTTAGTTTTTGTTGTCCTAGGCTACCTGGCTAAAATGCTTGCTCGCTAGCCTAACTTCCTTTCATGGGCAACGAAAAGACAACTAATTAACATTAGCCTTCTACATCTAGCTACATGTTGAACTTCCATCCTCTCAGGCCAGAGACACAATGTATGAATCTATGATTGGATCAGAATCGCAGTTATAATCAATGGCCAGTACGGAGAATTAAGTAAAACCACAAGACTAAATCCCTATCTCAGTCCTTGGCTAATTTAGGAAAGGGACAATTTTAGCTAGCTAGCTAGCCATAGGAGGACAAAAAACGCAACGAGATGCAACAATTCAAGTGTTTTTCTGTCAATGATGTTTGGCTTGATGTGATGTGATTGGTGTGAAGCCAAATCCAAACTGGCTTCTCATTACACTTTTTTTTGGTGCGCCAGGACCACACACAGTTGAGCTCACTCAGTTTAGCTCAACGCTGATTGGCTATAAAAAAAATGATATATATATATCAAGGGAGGCCAAATGCTTGCTGGCTTCTCTTGCATTCAATGCTACGGGCTGCAAAAATATCATACTATTTTTGACCAGACAGCATCAGATAGACGGGCTGCAAATACAGAGACAGAGGGGCGCTGTTTCGCTTGCTCGGATGCTTTCTCCGGTGAGATACATCAGCCTCTTGCAAATTTAAGGAAAATTATGAAACACGAGACATTATTTTGTGTGTTCATTTCTTTTTTTAATTGGTAATTTTTATTGGGGAACCCGTGAATACAAGCCACTGCACAGACAGACAGTACATGTGATATGTAGATATTTTTTGTGGGGGGAAACTAGGCAGTAAAGCAATACAAAACAAACACATACAAACGACGACATACAGTAAAGCATATTCCATCAATCAACTCCTGTGTTTTGACGTAAAAGTGGCCAAAACAAGGTCGACAAAAGCCCTATAAATTGCTACACTTACTAATCTTGGTGACATCAAGGTCAGTTTTTGCCGTGGAGAGAGCTGTGGGGCAATGATGCGCGGCAGCAGACACTCAGCAGAAGCCATTCAGATAGTCATCTGGGGCCCATGCAGCTCACAACCTCCCTGTATGGTGAACATGTTAGGAGCTACATCAGACGACAGACAGCAAATACATGCTACATCATTGGATGTCTTATGTAGAATGTATGTCCTAATATGTGCACCGTACGGCAGAACAACAGGGATGCCAGGAGCCTGATATCCTCCAGGTCGGTTTGCTTCATAGAGCCACAGAGCAGACGGGTCTCTGGTGGACCATCAGACTCATTCGGACCAGGATGAGAGTTCACTTCTACCCTAACAGTGTGAAGCTTTAGAGGAGCTAATGAACCCCCTGTTTGTCTGTTGGGAGTAAACAGAAACATGTCTTGACTTGACTCAAGTTTTTTTAAGTGGTGTGGCTGCAGTGCATCCAGTCTGCCTGTTTGGTTTCACCTCTCTCTATCCTCCTCGTCCTCTCTCTCTCTCCCCAGTGGAATCCTGAAGACCAGCCAAACTAATACTTCTGCAACTTTTCCTCACCTACCTGCACACCCTGTAGTGATGGGAAACGGGGTGGTTTTGTAAGAGTATGATGGGTAGACAGCAAGTCCCTCTCAACAGCTGGAAGTCTGATCAGGCCTTTGGATGTGACTGCTTCAGATCAAATCATGATAGAATCTATTGTTCAGAAATAAAGAGACTTTGAAGGGTTTATTGCAAAATGCAGAAATCAGCTGGCTCATTATTGTGCCAGACCTACTTTGTGGTTTTAGGCTGGGTTTCTGTACAGCACTTTGAGATATCAGCTGATGTACGAAGGGCGATATAAATACATTTGATTTGATTTGATTTGAAATGAGCAGCTCATTCATTGATGACAGAGAATCATCAAATATCATCAAAAATGTTGGAAATGAATGAAAGGGAAAAACTGCTGTGATGTACTCGATGTCGCTAATGCTATACAGAGTTGGAGTTGGTTTATAATACAGTCAGGGGGGGAAGTCATCTGATTAAAACATAGCTTTTCTCAAAAGCTATGAAAGTTACAGCTGAGAAACTGGAGCAGGTCTTTCTAAATAAATATTTAAGCTCCAATCCCTTACATCCCCAAGACATCTTCCCTGTAAGAAGCCCCTTTTGCCATTTGCTGATTTACCCAGCGTTTGTTTCCCTGTCGATAGGCTTTTTCCTTTTACTAGAAAGACAGCTGCAGGTGCTTATTTTAGCCGTCAATCACAATTTACCTCTTGAAAAAAAAAGACAATCTCTTTGTTGGCAGTGCATTTGCATAACATTATGTCTGATAGACCATGTTGAGGAGAGAGAAAGAGAGAGAGAGAGAGAGAGAGAGAGAGAGAGAGAGAGAGAGAGAGAGAGAGAGAGAGAGAGAGAGAGAGAGAGAGAGAGAGAGCGAGAGAGAGAGAGAGAAAGAAAGAAAGAAAGAAAGAAAGAAAGAAAGAAAGAAAGAAAGAAAGAGCACCATTAGCGCTGAGAGCATTAGCAGTGCTGAGGGGAAGAACTCTGTGGACCTGACAAAGTGGAGATACTACACAGAGCTGTGCTGTTGAGAACCTTGAAAGGCTTCCCAGTCAAATGTGACTCACTGTGACAACGACATGTGAATGCCCATTCTCTACTGCTCCCAGGTGTGGTGTACTGGTGAGCTCTGCCAGGCTTATTGCTGCTGGTTTTTGTTTTCGATTTTCTGGCCCCAGAAAGCAATGCTACGCTCTAGAAATGCACTGACACATTGCTTTGTGAATACCTGAAGGGGAAAGAGAACGTCAACCTGAATGAGACACTGAATAGAAATTCCTTCAAACGTAGTGTGCTCTGTCACTCCTTCTGAGCCACAGAACTCTGACTAGAGATCATTTTTCAGTCATTTAATGAGAAACCACCAAGACTGTGGCCTTGTCAGACCATTAGTTGAGACACAGACAAAGACATTGGTTGGCAAGACCAAGGTCCAGACCAAGACCTTTGGTGCTGAGGCCCACACCCAGATCCCTGTATACACTACGACCAAAGATAAATACTTAATCTCTGTCCAAGCTAATTTTGAGACAATATTCATTTCTGTATTCAAACCCTGTTAGAACCACATTTTCCACCCAGTAGGAAAATGAATGTGTATGTGGAATGTACTGTGCTCATGTTTCTCACTAAGCACATACCGCATATCAGACAAGAACCAAATACCAGACCTGATAGAATTGGAGGAGTCACTGTAAGCCATGGTTTCGGTTTTCCAAGCAGCTCACATGTGGAGACAGTGAAGAGGTATTGTCAACATGTTCTGATGAAGAAGAAACTCTCCCAAAACACCATGCCAACACAGAAGATTCAATTTGCATTAAGTACAGATGAAATATGTTTAACATACCGGTCTAACCGGTATAACATGCGGGATATGAACCCGACTCTACCACAGGATCAACCAACGTATTAGACCAAGAGGAAATTCCCTCTTAGGCTGAGGGCAGACACTGCTTTTGAAGATCGAGGGTGGGGCTACCTCATCACGTGACCATGACCGACTCATGTCCACTACACTGGCACAATATCTGCAACATGCAATACGCTTTATTGGATCACCCCACTAAGTTAATTTCAGGTCCTCAGTGATACCCTCTATAGCAGTCTACATAACTAGTGACAAACACATACAGTACTGCATGATAATGTGACCCTGATAAGCGTCCTACAGGAATCCCATCTCATGTTATCTGGGATGAGTTTAGACCCAGCCTGCTAATGAGGACATCAGTGAAGGCTGTGGCTGCTGTATTGCAGGGGCTTGGGTCTCCAGTGCACTGTAACACGAAACACAAACTCTTCGATCAGGCCATCTATTTACGGCCCACACATTTTAATGGAGCAAATCGTATCCCTCAAGCCTGTACTCTGTCAGAATTTGGCAGCCTGGCAGCCGACTGAGACACAGAAGGTAGTAGGCTGGCTTATTCTTCCAAATGAAACCAGGGCTAGAGTTAACCTTTTTTTCTTGCACAACTGCCTCGGAATAGCTTGCATGCATGAATAGGTGCATACTGAAAACAGATATCTGTGTACACTCAGTATGAGCTGGATGACCTCCTGCATCGTCAATTTGACAATGTCCCTATCTGTGATTCCTCCCTGCAGTTGGAAACCAAACTGTTTGGTTTTGGCTTTGAGTCTATGTGCTTCCTCTAAGTGCCTCCCCTGTTTCAAGTCAAGTTGCGACTTTAGTTTTTTTTATCAGGGATCATCAAACAAAAGTTTACTCTCCTTTTCAAATTTTGCTTCCATAAAACATGCATACATTTCATCTTGTTGGATATGTTAGATTCATTTAATGAGCTGGTGACACTACCGCTGCATTTCAAAGCACAGCTTCTGTCACCGTCTGACAGGCTGCTCAAACATCCCCCATCTTTCTCAAGGCTGACATACCTCCCTATTTACGTTTCCAACAAATGTAGCTCTTTTTTTACCTTAGCGTCTGTCATGGCAGTTTTTCACCACAGCAAGGATGTCTATTTATTTTGCTCCTATTTACTTTCTCCCTGCAAATGTACTTTCCCCAAGTCATATATCTCTGCTGTTGTTTTTCCTGTGCACAATGTTTTCCAGGTTTTATTGCTCAAGTCGTTTGGTTGGGCTGAATTGAATCTGACAACCTTGTTATAGCTGCAACAACATCAGAATTATGGCTAAAAGTAGTCTTTTGTTGGGATGTTGTTTTCTGTGTAGATATTTGATTGCAAAGTTTGAATGCAACATTTGGACTTACTGGACTATACACTGAGTGTACAAAACATTGAGGACATCTCCCCCCTCCCCTCATTTTGCCCTCAGAACAAACTCAATTCATCGGGGCATGGACTCTACAAGGTTTCGAAAACTTTCCACAGGGATGTTGACTCCAATGCCTACCACAGTTGTGTCAAGTTGGCTGGATGTCCTTTGGGTGGTGGACCATTCTTGATACACACAGGAAACTGTTGAGCGTGAAAAACCCAGCAGTTCTTGACACACTCACACTCCTAGCACCTACTTCAGTACCATACCTTGTTCAAAGGCACTTCAATATTTTGTCTTGCCCATTCACCCTCTGAATGGCACACATACACAATCCATGTCTCAATTGTCTCAAGGCTTAACAATCCTTCTTTAACCTGTCTCCTCCCCTTCATCTACACTGATTGAAGTGGATTTAACAAGTGACATCAATAAGGGATCATAGCTTTCAGCTGGATTCAACTGGTCAGTCTGTCATGCTAAAAGTAGGTGTCCTTGATGTTTTGTGCACTCAGTGTATGCCGACAAAATATAGCTTTTCAAGTTTAGGCCAAATTGTAAATGGCATGTATAATTGCCTTGGAATCATTAAAATAACCCCTGTACTGCAATTAGCCCAGATAATTTAATAGCCACCCAATTAACTGCCATTAACAAATTAGTCTGATACTGAAGTGATGATAATTAGTCCACTGAATGTCCAGCCACAGGTACTACTGAGTCTGCCACAGCAGCATCCATTGAACAGTAGCCAAAGAACCCCGACGAAAAACCCTCCATTCGTAACACCTAACTTTAACATAAGTAATTACATTGTAATTGCAGTACATTGTAGAATATTCTCCGCTGTACTGGTCCAGGCTTTAACTGAGATCACGAGAAGACTTGGAGATGTTGTTAAACACATACACCAAAAAAACTGAATGGAGAGAACATCTTGTTTTATTCTATTTATTCTATTCTAAAGTGATCTGCACTCTGTGGAATCTTTCAACCTACTAGGTAAACACCTTAGAATACCAAGGAGCTTTTGAGGTTCGTTGGACCATTATTTCATTACATTTTCACTGAAGAAAGCCTTAGTATTCAGCCTCTACTCCTGCACCTCTACAATTCCTCCATAATGGGTTCGACATTTGATTTGAATACACTTGTTGAGTCACTTACTAGTAACTAGATTGCTATTTTCTGTTAATTTATCTGAAATTGCATTGTTCATCACAATCACAGTGGTCTTTAATGCAATCACGTTAACTAGGGCTTTTTCGTTTTCTCCGTTAGTTTCCTTCATTTGTTGAGACCTTTTCCTAATGTATTGATTATTATTCAACTTAATTGAAATGCATTTCAGATGTTTAGACTTGGCTTGCACCCCCAGTATTTGACGAGCCTCAGAATATGTCTGCTTCCTCTTTTCTACCTCGACTGAATACTGTTACCATATGTTGATAGGAGACAGTCTCGAGACTGACATGGATCAGTGTTTCGCATCTGCCAATAGCTATTTTACAGGAGCTACGTTACCAGAGATTCTTACTGGACAGTAGTTGATGTCCTTCCTGAAAGCATTAGTCCTCTTTGCCATGCTAATAAACACGTGTTTGGGATGCCTTTTTCGACTCATGAATTAAACATGAGTTTGGGATGCCTTTTCGACTCATGAATTAAACATGAGTTTGGAATGCCTTTTCGACTTATGAATGCAAGTAACGTAGTCATGGGCATTTCTGCTACGAGTCACGACACATTTCCACACAACAGTGAACATCATCCGTGAGCCCTGTGGCTTGTGTGCTGAAGACTTAGTTGCCTTTGAGTCACTTTGCTGGGCACTGGGGTGTGACTGTCTGTTATGGTAACAGATTCTGGGGGCAGGGATGGTGTCAGGAGCACAGTTGCAGCTTGCGACGCTGTGTGTACTCAAGGAAGGTGACAACCCAGCTTTGTGAAACTTCATCTTGATTGTAGGAGTGACATTGAGTCAGAGCTGGGGATGTATTATGTAGGCTACTGTTGACCGAAAAAGATGATAGTGTCTGAATCATACCAAATAATAATAGCACAGACCATAATCATAACCACTCAGTCCTCTCTCCTTATAAATGGCAGAAATTTTAAGACAGAGAGAACAAACGACGTGAATTGAAAAGGCATTTTTAAGTAATCATTCTGTTCAGGTGATTTAATGCCACGACATCAAAACTTGCAGTGTCCCAGATAAAATGTAGACGTCAAATAAATCCATAGTCGTCTCTTTAGGAATACTATACTGCCCCCTTGTGACTTAGTGAGAATAAATCCCAAAATGACAATGTGTTGTTTTCTTCTGATTCCGTAAATCACTTCTAGAAAAATGTCCTGGATCTCATGCACCACCAGTGAGCACAAAGCAAATACATAGTGACACATTACTGTCTGGGTTTACATCAACTAAATGATGTCTCTATCCTATGTAAGCTACTGTTAAAACACCAAGTGTATTCTTTATAACAGAAGGCTCCACTTGTCCACCCACCAGGGCTCTGATGACAGTCCCTACACATTCTAGGCTCCTGTAGTGTCACACACAGTCCCACTCTATGGTTCCTCCTTCGCCTCCCAGTTTTTCTCTCGCCATCTGGATCAGCGAGGGAATGAAAGGCTGCAGGGCTGGAAAAGACAGACCACAGAGATGAGTCACTTCACACATAACCACTCCTCCTACTAGTGATAGGGTTGGCATTTGGTCCCTCAGTGAGGGGCAGCCTCCTCCACCCCCCCCCCCCCCCCCCCACCCCCCCCATTGGCTCCTGCTATTCTTGGGGCCGATGATTAAGACTCACACGACAATGACAAAAGTGTGGGCTTTGCTTTGCAGGACACGTGTCAGTCAGGTTCCAGCAGTAGCAATGGAATAGCAGCGGCAAAGGGAACAAAGACATGGGAGAGCAACTCCTCTCATGACTCATACCACAGCATGCGATCATGTGTGCTCTCGTGTGTGAGGAGAAAAGAATCAACCGCTATCTCTCCAAGATGAATATGAACCGCACATGCACTCCACACTATACGCAATCTACAAGCACTATCTCTTTTACATTTCTCATTGGAATTAAATGGTTTATAGCGAGTGGAATCTCATCTTTGATTGCTCTAGAAATATACACTATCGTTCAAAAGTTTGGGGTCACTTGGAAATGTCCTTGTTTTTGACATCAAATTGATCAGAAATACAGTATAGACATTGGTCATGTTGTAAATGACTATTGTAGCTGGAAACGGCAGATTTTTTATGGAATATCTACATAGGCGAACAGAGAACCATTATCAGCAACCATCACTCCTGTGTTCCAATGGCACGTTGTGTTAGCTAATCCAAGTATATCATTTTAAAAGGCTAATTGATCATTAGAAACCCTTTTGCAATTATGTTAGCACAACTGAAAACTGTTGTTCTGATTAAAGAAGCAATTAAACTGGCCTTCTTTAGACTAGTTGAGTATTTGGAGCATGAGCATTCGTGGGTTCGATTACAGGCTCAAAATGGCCAGAAACAAATAACTTTCTTCTGAAACTCGTCAGTCTAGTGGCATCGTCAGTCTAGTGATGCTGACCTTCTAGGCAGAGTTCCTCTATTAAGTGTCTGAGTTCTTTTGCCCATCTTAATCTTATATTTTTATTGGCCAGTCTGAGATATGGCTTTTTCTTTGCAACTCTGCATAGAAGGCCAGCATCCTGGAATTGCCTCTTCACTGTTGACGTTGAGACTGGTGTTTTGCGGGTACTATTTAATGAAGCTGCCAATTGAGGACTTGTGAGGCGTCTGTTTCTCATACTAGACACTCTAATGTACTTGTCCTCTTGCTCAGTTGTGCACCGGGGCCTCCCACTCCTCTTTCTATTCTGGTTAGAGCCAGTTTGAGCTGTTCTGTGAAGGGAGTAGTACACAGCATTATACAAGTTCTTCAGTTTCTTGGCAATTTCTCACATGAAATAGCCTTCATTTCTCAGAACAAGAATGGAATGACGAGTTTCAGAATAAAGATCTTTGTTTCATTTTGAGCCTGTAATAAAAACCCACAAATGCTGATGCTCCAGATACTCAACTAGTCTAAAGAAGGCCAGTTTTATTGCTTCTTTAATCAGAACAACAGTTTTCAGCTGTGCTAACATAATTGAAAAAAGGTTTTCTAATGATAAATTAGCCTTTTTAAAATGATAAACTTGGATTAGCTAACACAACGTGCCATTGGAACACAGGAATGATGGTTGCTGATAATGGGCCTCAGTACGCCTATGTAGATATTCCATAAAAAATCTGCTGTTTCCAGCTACAATAGTCATTTACAACATGAACAATGTCTGCACTGTTTTTCTGATCAATTTGATGTCATTTTAATGGACAAAAAAAATTGCTTTTCTTTAAAAAACAGGGACATTTCTTAGTGACCCCAAACTTTTGAATGGTAGTGTATATCCAAAGTCATGTCCTATGTAGAGGTGATGGTTCGTTGAACAACACTCGAGTGATGAGTGACTATGCCTGAGACCTGAACCTTTCTATTAGCTCCACCTTATGCCTGGGCTTTAGCACAGTGAACTGGCACAGTCCTAAGGTACCAAATTCATGACACGGTGTGTCATACATACAGTTCTTTCCCCATCATGCTCTGGGCACTATGCTATGTTCATGGGGTGGCAGGTAGCCTAGTGGTTGGAGTGTTGGATTTGTAACCGAAAGTTTGCAAGATTGAATCCCCAAGCTGACAAGATAAAAATCTGTTATCTGCCCCTGAACAATGCAGTTAACCCACTGTTCTAAGGCCGCCATTGAAAAAAATAATTTGTTTTTAACTGACTACCCTAGTTAAATAAAGGTAAAATAAACATTCCAGGAGTAATTTTCATTAGCAACCTGGTAACTCACACTAGATGGCAGTATAGTATAAAGAACATTTTAGTATTTGATGGCCTCTAAACTTCTGAGTAGGGCATCAATGGTCTGAAATAAGTGATGCAACAATATTGTCATCAATAAATAGTGGATCAAATACTGATTTATTCTAGTTATTTGATCAAAAATAGTTATTTTCATACTATGAATTAATGGGAGCTATTGGATTAGTGTTTTATAAGAACTACACTGCACATAAGATAAATGCTGTGCCAAATTGGAAACAAGAGTTGCCTCTCAATTAAAAACTGATAAACCTGTCAAATAAACATTCATTGGTCCCGTGTGGCTCAGTTGGTAGAGCATGGCGCTTGCAACGCCAGGGTTGTGGGTTCAATTCCCACGGGGGGACCAGGGTTCAATTCCCACGGGGGGACCAGGATGAATATGTATGAACTTTCCAATTTGTAAGTCGCTCTGTAAGTCGCTCTGGATAAGAGCGTCTGCTAAATGACTTAAATGTAAATGTAAAATTGTCTGTTCACATTCTGTGTTCTGATATCAATTCACATGCACTACCGTTCAGGTCAAAAGTTTGGGGTCACTTAGAAATGTCCTTGTTTTTTAAAGAAAGCACATTTTTTCCCCCATTATAATAACCTCAAATTGATCAGAAATACAGTGTAGACATTGTTAATGTTGTAAATGAATATTGTAGCTGGAAACGGCTGATTTTTAATGGGATATCTACATAGGCATACAGAGGCCCATTATCAGCAACCATCACTCCTGTGTTCCAATGGCACGTTGTGTTAGCTAATCCAAGTTTATCATTTTAAAAGGCTAATTGATCATTAGAAAACCCTTTTGCAATTATGTTTGCACAGCTGAAAACGGTTGTTCTGATTAAAGAAGCAATAAAACTGGCCTTCTTTAGACTAGTTGAGTATCTGGAGCATCAGCATTTGTGTGTTCGATTACAGGCTCAAAATGGCCAGAAACAAAAACCTTTCTTCTGAAACTCATCAGTCTATTCTTGTTCTGAGAAATGAAGGCTATTCCATGCGAGAAATTGCCAAGAATCTGAATATCTTGTACAACGCTGTGTACTACTCCCTTCACAGAACAGCTCAAACTGGCTCTAACCAGAATAGAAAGAGTGGGAGGCCCCGGTGCACAACTCAGCAAGACAACAAATACATTAGAGTCTCTAGTTTGAGAAACAGACACCTCACAAGTCATCAACTGGCACCTTCATTAAATAGTACCCACAAAACTCCAGTCTCAACGTCAACAGTGAAGAGGCAACTCCGGGATGCTGTACTTCTAGGCAGAAGTTGCAAAGAAAAAGCCATATCTCAGACTGGCCAATTAAAAGAAAAGATTAAGATGGGCACAAGAACTCAGACACCGGACAGAGGAACTCTGACTAGAAAGCCAGCATCCCGGAGTCGCCTCTTCACTGTTGACGTTGAGGTTGGTGTTTTGCGGGTACTATTTAATGAAGCTGCCAGTTGAGGACAAGACACTCTAATGTACTTGTCCTCTTTCTCAGTTGTGCACCGGAGCCACCCACTCCTCTTTCTATTCTGGTTAGGGCCAGTTTGCTTTGTCTCAAGTCTCATGTAAAAGTGAGTCACCTAGTAAAATACTTCTTGAGTAAAAGTCTAAAAGTATTTGGTTTTAAATATACTTCAGTATCAAACGTAAATGTAATTAATACAATTTACTTAAGTATCAAAAGTAAAAGTATAAATAATTTCAAATTCCTTATATTAAGGAAACCAGACGGCATACAGTGCTTGTTTTTTATTTATTTACAGATAGCCAGGGGCACCCTCCAACACTCAGAACACCACGAAGCATGGTGTTTAGTGAGTCCACCAGATCAGAGGCGGTAGGGATAACCAGGGATGTTCTTTTGATAAGTGTGTGAATTAGACCATTGTATTGTCCTGCTAAGCATTTCAAAATGTAATGAGTAGTTTTGGGTGTCAGGTAAAATGTATGGAGTAAAAGTGTATACTTTTCTTCAAGACTGTAGTGAAGTAAAAGTCAAAGTTGTCTAAAATATAAATAGTATAGTAAAGTACAGATACCCCAAAAACGACTTAAGTAGTACTTTCAAGTATTTTTACTTAAGTACTTTCACCACTGACAAATACTGAGATATATTGTATGCTAAAAAAATGGGAAATTATATTAATCATACTAATACAATTGCTCAAAAGGCACTCACACATCTGAGCTATCTTTTTTGCAGGTGCATAGTAACAGTTGAATAAGATGAGAAAAAATAAGAAACCCGGACACTGCTCATGATAGTATCACGGCTCTTTAATACATTTAACAAATACTTTTTTTTAAATCTCAAAGATAGGGGTCAAAATTATTGGCACCCCCTGTTTTCAATATCTTTTAATACTTTACCTTGTGAGGATAACGGCAATGAGCCTTTTTTCAAAAATGTTTTATAACATTGGAGAACACATTGAGAGGGATCTTAGACTATTCCTCCGTACAGCATCTTTCCAGATCCTTGATATCCTTCCTCTGCTCTTATGGACTGCCCTCTTCAAGTCAAACCACAGGTTTCCAATGGGGTCCAAGTCTGGAGACTGAGATGGGCATTGCAAAATGTTGATTCTGTGGCCAATGAACCATTTCTTTGTGGAATGTGATATGCTTGGGGTTACTGTGTTGCTGGAAGATCCACTTGCGGCCAAGTTTCAGCCTCCTGCCAGAGGCAACCAGGTCTTTGGCTAAAAACATCCTGGTACTGGGTAAAGTTCATGATGCCGATGACCTTAACATGGCCCCAGCATGGACCAGTGGAAGCAAAATAACCCCATAACATCAAATATCCACCATCATATTTTAAAGGAGGTATGGGATTATTTTCTACTTAATGAAGCCAGGGGTGCCAAAAATTTAGATATTTTTTGATTATTTTTAATACTTGCTTAACAAAATCACTTTTTCTGTCCAATTGTATTAGTACTTTTTTTTATTTCCCAATTTTTTTGAGCATATAATATCGCTCAGTATTTGTATTATTTATTTTATACAGTATTTTTTGCTCATCTTTATCAAGGGTGCCAATAATCATGGACCTGACTGTATATCAAACATTTACAAATGATGCAGTGATTTTAAAACAATTCTGAAGGGTTTATTGAATTCATAATGAGATGGAGCAGGGTTAAACACTTCTATTGAACACATCAAAGGGTTAAATTCAGATTACATCATCGACTCCAGCGGAGGAGCAGCCATCTTTTTCCAAGACCAACAATTTCACTTTCACCGAAGAAAAACAAATAGATATTTATTTATTAATCATCTCAAACAAGCGACTATTCCGTTCCATCGAGACAAATACCAACGAACTCAAAGGAAAATCGGTAAGATTTGCATGTCAATGTTTCAATAATTCTACTGTCACTGTTTTTCATGGCAGTTTCGAAATGCACCAGTGCCACTGGTTGCTTTGGTGATGCATTGTAACGGTGCAATAATAAGTGATGAGCAGTGGATACAATGTCGCGGGGTTAGATTTGGCAAAAACATCATGGCAGATCTTGACAGTCTATTTTCACGATAATGGCAGGTTTTGTATGTTGAGTTTATGTTGAAAAACGATTGTTCGTGACCAGTATTTAACAACACAATACCATGCAACTTTTCTGATAATTTATTAGGTAACCTAACACACCTGACATTTTGAAATAGTGTATCTAACGTTACTTGACAATAGGTCCCACACGTGCATTTGTCACCAATTAAGTACAGCTCGTGGTGGGGTGATTTGAGCTAGATTAGATTAGATGTAGTGTTCTTATGTGATGAAGTCTTTTTCAATGTTAAAAGGCGCAATCAGCAGTCGCTACATCGATTTTTGACTAAAACATGCATGATATGTACGCGTTGATTCTAGAAGAATATAACCTGTTAATGCTTCATGAGCTTAGTTCAACTGTCATACTACATCAGAACCCAAAATATAAGCTTGTTTTACTCCAACATTTGTAAACAAAGAAAAGGTTAACAAACATGGTTAAAACGATCATTTCGATATCATGGATTGTCAGTCCTTGAGTCCATAGCTATGTCTATGAATTTGAGAGGTTACATTTCCCCAGCCCCATCCCTTAACTTTTTACTGAACTAGAGGTGGGGAACCGCGCTTTGTTATTGTCAAATCAAATCAAGATGATGTTGATAGACATGGCAGCTCTGTTTCTAGTTCCTTATTGTTTCTACCGCTGATTGACGCTTTAAGGATTAACTCCAAATGCTGAAAATATGTGCCGCTCAAGGTCATGAACGTGTGTAAGCTTTTGGAGTAGTATGTTTTGAAAGATCTGTTGATAAGCATCCGAGATGTTCTGTTAAAACTCTGGGAGTTTATATGCCGCTTAACACTGTCAACAAACACAACATAAGTCTTTTCACACTTTATTCGTTTTGAAATCTCACTCACCAAACAAACCCATGTAACCATAAGCGTCTCTCAAGGGAAAACAGGTCCTAGATTGAGCCAGATTGCTCTCCCAGCACCCTTTCACCACTGTATGATGCACATGGATGTGACTGTGGGTGTTGGGCCTGAGTAATTCATGTATCCATCAGAGCCAGCAGCACTGTGAGGGATGGAGGAAGGAAACGGTTGTAATCAGGGTAGCTTAACTGTTTTCCAAAGTGGAGGCAGGAAGTCAATCAGCTCTGGGGAGATGACAGCCAATGAATGCAGAGAGAGAGAGAGAGGGGTGCTGTGTGTTCTGCATTTCATGTTGAATTTGAGAGAGATGGAAAACATGTATGTTACATGACTGTCCACTGTCATAAACGTCCTTTCATTATTTATTTAATCTCTGTTGCACTGTTGCAGATGCAATGCTATACAAAGTAAATTGTCAAATCAGTTACAAACTCTTGAAGGGTAGACCACCTGGAAAATGGCACACTCCTTTTTTTCCTTTGCTACCGTTTTCTGTCAATGTTACTGTATCTGGCAATATGAAATGGGCCCATTGCAACTAATGAAAGAAGTGTGTTTACACTACAGTTTTACAAGGGTCTACAAAAGGGCAAAGTTGTATATTTAAAGTCTGTTTATTGAAGCAGCTAGCCTGGACAGCATCAATGTTCTCACACTCATTCAGTAGTTCATGTTGCAGTGTTTTTGCAGGGCTGGTGAGAAGTTCAGTTTGCGTCGAGGGTCCATTTCCAACAATGCAGAGTAAAAGATAAGATACAAATCTAATCAAATTGTATTTGTCACATACACCGGATACAACAGGTGTAGATCTTACAGTGAAATGCTTACTTACAAGCCCTTGACCAACAATGCTTTAAGAAGTTTTAAGAAAAAAGGTGTTAAGTAAAAATGTTAAATAAAAGTAACGAATAATTAAAATAACAATAGTGAGGCTATATACAGGGGGGGTACCGGTACAGAGTCAATGTGCGGAGGCACCGGTTAGTCAAGGTAATTGAGGTAATATGTAATTGTAGGTAGAGTTAAAATGACTATGCATAGATAATAATAGAGAGTAGCAACAGAGTAAAAGAGGGGTCTGGATAGCCCTTTGATCAGCTGTTCAGAAGTCTTATTTCTTGGGTGTAGAAGCTGTTAAGAAGCCTTTTAGACCTAGACCTGGTGCAGAGAGAACAGTCTGTGACTTGGGTGACTGGAGACTTTGACAATTCTTTGGGCCTTCTTCTGACACCGCCTGGTACAGTGGTTCTTCCTTTAAAAGTTTTGAACTTATGCCGCTACCATTTGTGGTAGATGGTGGCATATTGTGGTAAATTGTGTCATTCTGGCAACAATGGCTGACACTTAAATAACGTGCCATAGAATTCTGCGGCACCCTGCAAGCTGTGCTACAGTACGCCACCACTTTTAAAGGAAGGACCACTGTATAGAGTTCCTGTATGGAAGGGAGCTCGACCCCAGTGATACACTGGGCGATACGCACTACCCTCTGTAGTGACCTGCGGTCGGATGCCAAGCAGTTGCCATACCAAGCGGTGATGCAGTCAGTCAAGATGCTCTCGATTGTGCAGCTGTAGAACTTTTTGAGGATCTGATGTCCCATGCCAAATATTTTCAGCCACCGGTCGTGCTCTCTTCACAACTGTGTTGGTGTGTTTGGACCATGATAGGTCCTTAGTGATGTGTTACACTGAGGAACTTAGAGCTTAGGACCTAAAACATTCCTAATATTGAGTTGCGCCCCCTTTGTCTGCAGAACAGCCTCAATTTGTCAGGGCAATTTGTCAGGGCAAGGCGAGGAAAGCATTTCAAAGGGTTGCTGGCCCATATTGACTCCAATGCTTCCAACAGTTGTGTCAAGTTGTCTGAATGTCCTTTGGGTGGTGGACCATTCTTGATACACACGGGAAACTCTTGAGCATGAAAAATCCAGCAGCATTGCAGTTCTTGACACACTCACACTCACACCTGACAGCTACTACATTACCCTGTTCAAAAGCACTTAAATATTTTGTCTTGCCCATTCACGCTTTGAATGGCACACATACACAATCCATGTCTCAATTGTCTCAAGGCTTAAAAATCCTTCTTTAACCTGTCTCCTCCCCTTCATCTACACTGATTGAAGTGAATTTTATTGAAGTGGACGTCAATAAGGGATCATAGTTTTCACCTGGATTCACCGGTCAGTCTATGTCATGGAAAGAGCAGGTGTTCTTAATGTTTTGTACACTCAGTGTATATTTAGTTCATTTAGCAGGTGTTCTTATCACTCCATAGTGCCATCAGACTTCTGATACCAATGCAGGGTGAAAGGTGGGGCACCAAATGCACAAAATGCTATGAAAAAAAAATGATAAAGAAAACTTTTACGTATTTTGAAAACAATTACCAAATACGTTGGTGTTGTTCGGCCCAGTGTAATTCAAATGACAAAATACTTAATTGTGTATTTCAAATACATGTAACAGATATACTACCCATCTCTGGGTATTCATAGTGAGGCAGCACAGTGCAGGGAGAGGGCAGGCCAGACATGGTGGTTCCCTGGTGTTCTGGGTTGTGTTTTCTCAGCCCTACTGTGCTGTCTGTCCGTATTCAGGCAGGAGGCCTGTTACACTGTTCTGACGCCGTTATTGTCACCATTTATTCCAATGAATAAATGTTATTCCTAGTCGTTTCTGGGGAATCGTAAGTGTATACAGCACCTTGTTGGGCCCATGCGAACAGACTTGAATGTAATATGAATAATACAAGAGCGACATGTTTTCTGTGTGAACATGATTCAGAAAGTCATGACAAACATTTGTTCCTCATTTTTATTTGGGTTGAGTGGATTGTCGGTTCCAGTGAATTTGTTTGACATGTTCCCACCTCATGAGGTACTAGCCTCCAGTGAAATATTCCCGGTTGACATCATCCCGATTCCCTATGCGGTTAGACCTGATTCCCGGCATTACATTTCTATGGCACAGCATCAATTTCAGTAACATGAACAGCATGCCAATCTAAGGGCAGTGAGTGCTAGTGATGAGCAGTGAATCGAAGGCATTGCAGGCTGGTGATTGTGATACACAAAGGACACTTAGATTCAGCAGCACTTTGTCCACTCACAAACACAGTAAGGCCCCTGGGGATGGGTCTCTGCTCTCCATGGCCTCTTTGGGCTTCTAAGAAACAACTTTCTTTCAAGAGACAGATTTTCATTTTGTCCTCACTCTATGAAAATGTTTTTACTCTAGCATCTTGTCTCCATTGCTACTTTTAAACGTTTTAAATATATATATACATGTGTATATTTATACCCTATATATACAAAAGTACTTGGACACCCTTACAAGTTAGTGGATTCGGCTATTTCAGCCACACCCATTCCTGACAGGTATATAAAATCGAGCACACAGCCGTGCAATCTGCATAGACAAGCATTGGCAGTAGAATGGCCTTACTGAAGAGCTCAGTGACTTTCAACGTGGCACAGTCGTAGGATGCTGCCTTTCCAACAAGTCAGTTGGGCAAATTTCAGCCATTCTTGAGCTGCCCCGGTCAACTGTAAGTGCTGTTTTTGTGAAGTGGAAACGTCTAGGAGCAACAACGGCTCAGTGGTAGGCCACACAAGCACACAGAATGGGGCCGCCAAGTGCTGAAGCGCGTAGTGCATAAAAATCATCTACCGAACTCCAAACTGCCTCTGGAAGCAACGTCAGCACAAGTAATGTTTGTCGGGAACTTCATGAAATGGGATTCCATGGACGAGCAGCCACACACAAGCCTAAGATCACCTCATCTCTGTACCCCACACATACAATTATCTGTAAGGTCCCTGTCGAGCAACGAATTTCAAACACAGATTCAACCACAAAGGCCAAGGAAGTTTTCCAATGCCTGGCAAAGAAAGTCAGCTATTGGTAGATGGGTAAAACAAAACAAAAATAGACATTGAATATCCCTTTGAGCATGGTGAAGTTATTATTACACTTTGGATGATGTATCAGTCACTACACCCAGAAGAAGGAAACCGTTCAGGGATTTCACCATCAGGCCAATAGTGACTTTAAAATAGTTACAGAGTCTAATGGCTGTGATAGGAGAAAACTGAGGATGGATCAACAACATTGTAGTTACTCCACAATACTAAGCTAATTGACAAAGTGAAAAGAAGGAAGCCTGTACAGAATAAAAATATTCCAAAACATGCATCCTATTTGCAATAACACACAAAAGTAATACTGCAAAAAATGGGGCAAGGAAATAAACTTGAATGCAAAGCATTATGTTTGTGGCAAATACAATACAACACAACACATCACTGAGTACCACTCTTCATATTTTCAAGCATGGTTGTGGCTGCATCATGTTATGGATATGCTTGTCATCGGCAATGCTTGTTTTTTATAAAATGAAACAGAATAAAGCTAAGCACATGCTAAATCTGGTTCAGTCTGCTATCAACAGACACTGGGAGACAAGTTGACCTTTCAGTAGGACAATGACCTAAAACTCAAGGCCAAATATGCACCGGAGTTGCTTACAAAAACGACATTGAATATTCCTGAGTGGCCTTGTTACAGTTTTGACTGAAATCGGCATTTAAATCTATGGTAAGACTTTAAAATGGCTGTAGCAATGATCAACAACCAACTTGACAGAGCTTGAAGAGTTGAAAAAGAATAATGGGCAAATATTGTACAATCCAGTTCTTACCCAGAAAAAATCACAGCTGTAATCACTGCCAAAGGGGGTTCTAACATGTATTGACTCAGGAATGTGAATACTTATATAAATTAGATAGTTCTGTATTTTATTTTCAATACATTTGCAAACATTTCTAAAAACATGTTTTCACTTTGTCATTATGGGGTTTTGTGTGGAGGATGAGTGAAAAAAATCAATTTAATCCCATTTGAATTCAGGCTGTAACACAACAAAATGTGGAATAAGTATGAAATATGAATCCTTTCTGAAGGCAATGTATATACTAGAATTTGAAATAGTAAAATATCAAGAGGTATAGGCTACATCTCTATTTGGTAATATTGGACCACACGTCATTGTGTTGTGTAGTATATCTGTGCCATTGCAGTAGTATCTGCCTCATAGGTTATTTTAGTTGGACTAAATGAAGACCTCAAACTCTCCCAGTAACATTGTTTGAATGGAAACTTGCCATCTGGAAAGCAGAGCAGCACTCCCCAACTGTGATTGTAGACCAAAACAGATACTCCCTCCCTCCTCCCAGGCCCACGCCATGAGTCCCAACATGCCAACGGCCAAGCGGAAGGCTATTTTTGTCTGCGGTCGGCTGGTCCAGCCGCCCCCTCCTCCACTGATCCAATGCTGAGTGCAGCGGCCCGCTCCGCTGCCTGGGCCCTACAGGGGCCCGTCCAGGAAGGGAAGTGGGAGGGTCAGACACCATGTGTGAAGTCCTCAGTCATGGCCACTGGAGAATTTATTAGACTTATGGGAAAGTTACGGTGTTTGAAATGGGGGAATTTTTGGGTGCGGCGAGGAAGAAGAGTTAAGGATGAGGAAGTCCCCCTCCTCTTTCTGCAGTGCTGCAGTAGTCAGTCTCACACTGTTTTCTTTTGTGCAGTTCTGAGTGCGGTGAGACCCATATGGCCTGAGACACACATGGAAAAGGAGGCTTTTTTCCCTGTCTTTTTCCCAGCTTATTTTGGCGAGTCCTGTCAGCTATTTTTATCCATACAGTTGACCTCCTCTGACTTACTGGTGGTGAGTCAGTGAGTGTTTATTGAGGTTCAAGTTATAAATGTGTAATGTGGTAACATACCATTTTTTTCTCTATTCCACATATATTTGAGTTTTTTCCCATTCCTCACAATCCTCTTTCCATCACCACTGAGGATTTTTCATTTCAACTTCTTCTGTTCTAACTCCTGTTGTGCTGAACTGCTTTTAAGTCTCACTATTTCCTGATAGGACATAATGTTTATTTTTATTATCTCACCACTGTCTGTGTCTTCTCATGAATGATCCAGATAACAATCAGATCACAGGCTTTGCCTCCCATGTCTGTTAGTTTTTTTCTACAGATGTGTCCCAACAAGTCTCAAATGAGTCCATGCACTGTGATCAGATTTGACATGGCTCAGCTACTTAGCATCAAACTGCATCTACACCAACCACGAGGACAAACACAATAGACCATGGATCCACGAGGACACTTTTAACCCCCAGGATAGGGTGGAATTCTTACTACGATGACACTCAATGCTTAGTCATGTGCACTATGTGGCTCACCTTCTGCCCTAGGTAGTGACACAGTACATCCCAATTCAGAGGACCGCAAGTGAACTCGGGCGAGGCAGGCTTTGAGCTGTCGCCTCGGCCTCAACAGAGGTGGCCTCGTGCTCACTAGGGGTTTAACCTTGTGGTACACAAGGAACCTATGAAATAGATATGCTGTGTCAGTTCAAAGGGACAAAGATTTAGTGTTGGCATCATGTGTATTTTGAAGAATCTATAGGGGACAAGTATTGATTTCTACACTATTGTGAAACCAATCCACTGCCGGTAGGCCTTGTGGGTTACACAGAATCAACCCCCTGCTGAGATAGTAGAGTTGTTAATTGTGTCAGGAAGAGGTCAGCTCTTGAGTCATACAGGCAGCCCACTGTCCGGACATGTTTACACCCTCATCTGCCTCTTGGTCGTAATTTACTGAGGCAAAATCATCTGCCTCAGGCATCTATGGGAAGATAAATATTGTCATGTGCCCGTACGTAATGTCATAACTAGGCATCAAGTTACTCAGTGGGACAGACACGCACCCAGGGTATGCTGATTACGGGATCATAAATTAACTAACGCTCATAGTTCAGGATTATTGCACTTTCATGAAACCAAATTATCTGGATTGAAAGGGCAATTTAGTTAAAGAATAAATGTAATCTGGGTGACTTAGTTGGTAGAGCATGGTGCTTTCATCGCCAGAGTTGTGGGTTTGATTCCTGGAGCCACCCATACGTAAAAAGTATACACGCAGGACTGTAAGTCGCTTTGGATAAAAGCGGCTGCTAAATGGCATATATTTTTATGCATCTGGCTCCATTAAATTGGCACATAGTTACCTTAACTTGTAACAAAATTCATACATTTTACAATGAGTGATTTATTATTGAATATTTTAAATAATAATAATAATAGAAATATCAAGTGATGGCGGTTCTAGTAGTTATGGAATTCCAGCGCTTCTAGTGCTGTGCTCCCGAGTGGCACAGCGGTCTAAGGCAGTGCATTTCAGTGCTAGAGGCGTCACTACAGACACCCTGGTTCGAATCCAGGCTGTATCACAACTGGCCGTGATTGGGAGTACTGTAGGGCGGCGCACAATTGGCTGAGTTTCTCCTTATATGGTTCCTTTAGAAACCCCCACCTGTCCTTATATGGTTCCTTTAGAAACCCCCACCTCTCCTTATATGGTTCCTTTTGAAACCCCCACTACTCCTTATATGGTTCCTTTAGAAACCCCCACCTCTCCTTATATGGTTCCTTTTGAAACCCCCACTACTCCTTATATGGTTCCTTTTGAAACCCCCACTACTCCTTATATGGTACCTTTTGAAACTTCCACTTCTTCTTATCCTTTCTAAATGCCCACTCACTGAGAGATGACATATCAGCAGTGGCGTGTATTCATGGATTCATGGAAGCCTTGGCTTCCCCCCCAGAAATGACCAATATTTTTTTTTCATGAAAATCTAATTTATCTTTGGTCTCTCTGTGTTTCATAATTTTCCTTCAATTCGCGAGAGGCTGAGTGTATTTCACAGGAGAAAGCATCCGAGCGAGCGAAGCAGCGCCCCTCTGTCTATCTATGTGTAGGCCATCTATCTGATGCTGTCTGGTCCAAACGAGTAAGACATTGCCGCCGTAGCATTGAAGGCATGGGAAGCCAGCGAGCATTTGGCCTCCTTTGATTAAAAAATGTATACAAATGTGCCAATCAGCGTTGAGCTAAACTGAGCGAGCTCAACAGTGAATGATCCTGGCGCACCAAAAAAAAAGTGTCAAGGGAAGCCAGCTTGGATTTTGGCATCACTCCTATTAAATCCCATTGAGAGCATACATCATTGACAGAAACACTTGAATTTGTGTATCTCGTTGTGTTGTCGTCCTCTGGTGGCTAGCCAGCTAGCTAAAATTGTCCCTTTCCTAAAATAGCTATGGATTGATATAGAGATTTGGACTTGTGGTTTTACTTAATTCTCCTTAATGGCATATGATTATAATGGCAATTCTGATCCAACTATTAATTAATACATTGTTGTGCCCCTGGGCTGAGAGGATGGAAGTTCAATATGTATGGTAGCTAGATGTAGAAGGCTAATATTAACTAGCTAACGTTGCCCATGCATGGAAGTTAGGCTAGCAAGCAAGCATTTTAGCCAGGTAGCCTTGGACAACAAAAAAGGAAAGTGTGTACTGTATGACAAAGTGATAGTTTCGTCAACATGAAAGAGAGGAGGATGGCATTGGTGTTTCTCTACAAGTAGGACGAGTCAACATGTTTTGCTACTTGCATGAACACGCATTTGCACACACGCACACAGAAATCAGAACCATGGATAGCCACATCATATTTAGCTTACGTTGATTGGACTAAATAGGTGTTGGTGTCTTTTAGTTGTCACTGTATTAGACTAAGCAGAGGTGATTTGATGATCAAATCAAATCAAATGTTATTTGTCACATGCGCCTATTACAACAGGTGTAGACATTATAGTGAAATGCTTACTTACAAGCCCTTAACCAACAGTGCAGTTCAAGAAAAGTTAAGATAATATTTACCAAGTAGACTAAAATAAAAAGTAATAATAAAAAGTAACACAATAAGAACAATAACGAGGCTATGTACACGGGGCACCGGTACAGAGTCAGTGTGGAGGCTATATACACGGGGCACCGGTACAGAGTCAGTGTGGAGGCTATATACACGGGGCACCGGTACAGAGTCAGTGTGGAGGCTATATACACGGGGCACCGGTACAGAGTCAGTGTGGAGGCTATATACACGGGGCACCGGTACAGAGTCAGTGTGGAGGCTATATACACGGGGCACCGGTACAGAGTCAGTGTGGAGGCTATATACACGTGGCACCGGTACAGAGTCAGTGTGGAGGCTATATACACGGGGCACCGGTACAGAGTCAGTGTGGAGGCTATATACACGGGGCACCGGTACAGAGTCAGTGTGGAGGCTATATACACGGGGCACCGGTACAGAGTCAGTGTGGAGGCTATATACACGGGGCACCGGTACAGAGTCAGTGTGGAGGCTATATACACGGGGCACCGGTACAGAGTCAGTGTGGAGGCTATATACACGGGGCACCGGTACAGAGTCAGTTTGGAGGCTATATACACGGGGCACCGGTACAGAGTCAGTGTGCGGGGGTACAGGCTAGTTGAGGTAATCTGTACATGTAGGTGGGGGTGAAGTGACTATGCATAGATAACAAACAGCGAGTAGCAGCAGTGTACAAAAGGGAGGGGGGGGGGTCAATGTAAATTGTCCTGTGACGATTTTATTAATTGTTCAGCAGTATTATGGCTTGGGGGTAGAAGCTGTTGAGGAGCTTTTTGGTCCAAGACTTGGCGCTCCGGTACCGCTTGCCGCGGTAGCAGAGAGAAAAGTCTATAACTTGGGTGACTGGAGTCTCTGACAATTTTATGGGCTTTCCTCTGACACCGCTTATTATATAGGTCCTGGATGTCAGGAAGCTTGGCCCCAGTGATGTATTGGGCCGTTCGCACTACCCTCTGTAGCGCCTTACAGTCAGATGATAAGCAGTTGTCATACCAGGTGTTGATGCAACCGGTCAGGATGCTCAATGATGTTGAAATGTTGAAGTTGATATGGTGCTGGAATAGTGGAGGCAGTTCCTGTTTTCTTTGTGACTTGCGGGAACTCTCCATGGTTCTAAATTAATAGTTGTTTAGTTGTCTGAATATTTCAGAAACATTAACTTGCTTGACCCTGCTGTAGGTCATGTAACTGTCTGTTACATGCAATATGCGTCGTGGACTTCACTGGACAGAGTTTGCTATTCAGTTTTGTGATAAACAAAGGTGTGGTTGAATTTATTCTGCCACTGTGTCTTCTTATTGTCTCTGCCTTTAGGCCTATATATCATGGTCCCAATGCGCAAATATGGCTTCCCCAGTGATTTTACCCACACACTGCTACTGCATATCAGTAGGGGGCAGCATAGAGACCCTGAGGGATGACCGCTCTGGGAGATGAAGTCGCAACTGGACCCTATTGCTTCAGTGTGCCTGTTTTCCATATCTTAAGGCTGCCACTCCAGTGAAGAGCCACTGATCTATAAATACCTGTCCTGTTATTGTTTAGCCCCAACCAACACTGCACTCTGCTCACCAATTAGCGTCACCACAGCAACCTACTCTAATGAGATGCAAACTTTCAAGCTGACAAACAAGTCTCAATCTGGTTTACATGTTAATCTATCACTTCCTTTTTAGAGAATATTTTCTCATTGTTGAAGTAATGGTAGTCTCATTTCACAGCCACTGTACCTATACCACAAAAAGTGATTGGGAAGGGCATTCAATGCAAAAAATATATTTTCTTTGTGTTCCAGTTTGGAAGGCGGCGCCGTGACCTATTGAGTTGTACAGCAGCACTGCCAGACAGTGTCCTCTCCTTGCTCCCTCTCGTACTGTCTGTTACAAGCCCAGATAACACCTCAAAGTTGTCTCACCCAGTATAAATATTTTCCTCCTCTACCACTGTGCTGTAAATCATCAATGGGGGATTGAACATTTACTTTCAATTTACTTTAAAGGGCTTCTTATAATCCAATATGTGTTTATTTTAATTGATAATATACTTTCCTTAATGCATTTTCAAGATCAAGTTAAACCCAAACATCAACATAGAGGTTGGGTTAGAAAGTAATATACTAAATTACCGAAATAACAATGGTGACACATGGCTGACGTTTCCTGTCCTTTAGGGATCAGTCATTTTGAATAAAAAGAAAATAAAGGCACTGCCAGGGTTAGGAACAGAACATTCTTGAAAATGGCATGTAATTGGCTTCCAACAACATCAGTGAGGAATTCGAAGTGACTCACTCCAGCTAATGCACTGCAGCGCCATCTACTGGTGCTCTGTGGTTTGTTCTATGGAGAAAGTAATAGAATAGAAATATCGAATAAAGAACTGTGGCTCACTTCAATTCTTACACTCAAATATTTGGCAGACGAAATACACAGTGGTGTGTATTTAATAGTCAGGAGTGTTTGTTGCCGTCTTTCTCACCAGTAGTAGTATTGTATTGACTGATTTTATGTCCAGGCATTGGGTTCAGTATCTCATTATCATCATTTGCAATAAATATAAATGTGACAGCAGCAATCCAGCTGAGGTACTTTACAGTGATCAGTGTGTCACTTTTGCCCATCCCTCTGTG
>NC_074698.1:11894674-11987931 GCF_029448725.1 Salvelinus fontinalis
ACAGTTAATTTAGATTTATTTAATTTTATATAGGTTCTGATGCTTTTAACTTTTCACGCCTCCAACCGGCCTCCCCAGTGCACACATGTAGCCTACAGTTCTTCATCATTAGCCAGAGAGAGGACAGGGAAGAAACATCCATTTACCTACCTCTAGGCTGCTGTAGCCTACATATTTATTGGGTATGTCATTCTAACGCTATTTATGGAATTTACCCCCCATGTATGTTGTCACAGTTCATATGTGTGAAATGTATTTTAGGGCGATATTTGTGCTTTTGGTTGGACAGAGAATTGGGTGCTTTGGAGGCGTACCAGTATAAAGATATTGCACAACTTCTAGACATATTTTAACCACAAAAAAAGATGTAGGCCTATTGACGTGGACCTTTCATTTGTTTAAAATAGATGTTAATGTAGGCTATACATGTTGACAAACGAACACATAATGAAAGCGATGACAAATATGTTTTCGATTTAGCACTTTATTTTTCCTTCAGAATCGATACATCTGTTTTGAGACATGCAATGAAGGGCGCCGGATGTTGCTCTGTTTATGTTGACGCAGGCAATGGACGCTCTAGTGGTACTGTCTGCACAGGGAGCACACCACGATAGCAAGGAACTTCTGGAAAGCGCCCTGGACATCAGCGGTGAAGGCAGCACCCATTCTCGCAGCAACAACAATAGTAAGGCAGTCAGCCAGCAGCTGCAAAAGAAAGGAGCCGTGGACATGTAAGAAAACGCATTCTGCCACACGATTGAGAGTAGAATATGACCTTGTGAAGTATAAAATGATAACTCATTTACCCGGAAGTTGTCGGGATCCACGCGCAATTTATCGGAGTGCAGCACACTAAGCTCTGTGAAGGTGGCCTTGATGTCATCCATGTTCTTGACAGCCCGGACCAGTCCTTGCAGGACCGTCTTTCCGTGAGCGGCGACCTTGGGGTTTCCCTGGATGGCAGCGGCGTTGGACAGGTTTCCGAAGTTACCAAAATACCTCTGGGTCCAGGGGTACACGATCAAACACCTGTAAGTGAATAATGGAATTATGAGTGACTGCATTAATCATATAATATGCACGAGGTTCAATGTAAATGTAGGTCTATTTTTAAGGAGGTATGAAAAAGAGCAAAGACCTGGAAAGAGCCGCGGGGCCCACGTCATCGTAGTCCATCTTCCCGAAGATGCTCTGGATTGTTTGGCGCTCGAAGTCTGTCCACTGAACCATATTGACGTTTGTGAGGTATCACTCAATATGATATGTACTGTTCATGCTACTGAAGGGACAGCTTATATACTCGTTTTGTCTCCACACCAAAAGCCAGCTATTGGTTTAGCAGTTTTGTGTGGGCTGGGTTAACAATGTTTTGTAGAAATTCATTGCAGTACCAAGCCAGCCCATTCATAGCCTACTGTAAATTACAACCACCGAAAGGAACAAACCACCAAGACAGGGACGATAGTTCTCATGTGCCTTTTATGCTCATTCATTAATGACCATCAATATTTATTACCAATTCATATTTGAAATTATTTAAGTGGCGTTGTTGGAGATGTGGACAGTTTAATGTCCCTGTGACTGCCGATGTATAGACAAATCATTCATACTTTTGTTTTCAATAAGTCAAATTAAGAAAAAAGTTCTGCCAAAAGCCGATAAAAAAAATATGTTGCCTGCCTTTTATTTTATTTAGGCCTAATAAAACATTTATTATTATTTTTTTACTTTTGTAATAATTTATTTTCCTTTTATTAATCTACATTTTATGATGATAAAGCATGTTTTCATTCACAATACATTTATTTCTTATTGTCTTTTATTGAATAATATGACAACTACGATATCAAGATGTGTGTGCCTATGTTTTTTCAAGCAAGTGCAAGTTTGAGCAATTATTTAAATAACGATTGTTGTATAATATTAAATGGTTCAAACTAACCTAAATGACCTATTGTAGTTATCTCTATAAGAGCAGGACCATTATCATGTCAAGTTTGGGTGAGATATCTGATCCAAGACCAGTGCTTCTGGCTTATTGATTATTTCATGAAATAATAACCTGGTCTAAATACTGTTAATGTAGGCATCCAGAAGACAAACAGTAATGACTTACAAGGATGAAAGGTCATATCATTTATTATATGGCTAAGATAAAGCAAAGCAGTGCGACAAAAACAACACAAGAGTTACACATAAACAAACCTACAGTCATAATGATTGTGATATAATAATGGTAGCCTAATAATGATGATCATAATAATGATAATGAAGGTGGTGGTTACATATTACCATAATAATTGCTATTACTATTAATGGCAATGTGGACCCACAGTGGAGTAGTGGGAGTTTTCAACGTTGTGGATAGTGGATATATTTGTGTAATTATTTCACTATCAATAATCTAGGTCTATCAATTAAATAAATAAGTAACTAAACATTAAAACACATATAGCCTACGATTAATCAGGACAGCAGGACAACAACGTTTCAGATTCGATCGGTACGATTCCTTTATTGCATTTTTTCTTTTAAATTTGCACCCTACAAAGATTGTCAAGTGGAAATCTGTCTCATTGCTTAACGGTACTTCTCAGACAGAGCCAGCTGGGCCAGAAACGTGTCCGTGGCCACGTGCACCTCAGGGGTGAAGTCATCAGGGAACTTCATGGCCAGCGTGGTGTGGGTGAAGATCTGGGGAGGTGAAGGGAGAGCAGAAACATTGTTAGAAGCATATTTCACGAGTATGTTTCTGAAGATTGAAATCCATACATTAAGCTATTACAGTATTCAAACTTCAACGGTTGCCAATGGGAAAAAGCTACTAGTGAGAAAGAAAACAAGGTCATTTTTACTATTTACTGACCTTGAAGTTGGCAGGATCCACTCTCAACATGAAGGCGTGCAACTCGCTGAGGGTAACGGAGAGACTCATTGTTGATTCAACTTCTTGACTTGCTGCTTCAACTTCTTGACTTGCTGCCAACCAACTCAGTAAAGCTCACTGTTTCGGGGCTCTTTTTATGTATTGTCTGATCTGCCCAAGCACAATGCTGCTGCCCAGAAACCACCGCCAAAAGAGACCCGTTGGTTATCTCTTACCATAGCGTGTCATCTTAGTTGTTTACAACTCATGGCACACAGCCAAGTATATATAAAATAAGTCATGGGCGCGTGGCAGGGTTATTCAGGCGTTATTTTCTTCTTTCTTTTAGTGGATTTCTTATTATGACATTATTTTGAATGTTATGAATATCGCTGGCAAAAACAGAATGAACTAATGTTGAATGACATACCGACAGTAGAAAAGAGGAGCATATCTTTTTTTTAATGATGTCAACTTTACTCAACTCCTAATATTGAGCCAATGACACTCACTGGAGTATCTGACCTAGGCTTTGAAAAAGGACCCGCTAATAGGCTAGTGTCGCAAGTGCTGCTGGCTACTGTTAAGCTTTCTTGACTTGGACATTCATTTTGCCAACCTTTGTTAATCGAGCTAAACAGCTGCTTTTAGTGAAAATGTGTTTGGAGTTTACACTTCCTCTTCCACCTCATTCCCAAAACATGGGCATGAATATGGAGTTGATTCCCCCTTTGATGCAATAACAGCCTCCACTCTTCTGGGAAGGCTTTCCACTAGATGTTGGAACATTGCTGTGGGGACTTGCTTCCAGTCAGCCACAAGAGCATTAGTGAGGTCGGGCACTGATTTGGGCTATAAGGCCTGGCTCGCAGTCGGCATTTCAATTCATCCCATAGGTGTTCAATGGGGTTGAGGTCAAGGCTCTCTGCAGGCCAGTCAAGTTCTTCCACACCAATGTCGATAAACCATTTCTGTATGGTATGGACCTCACTTTGTGCATGGTGACTGAAACAGGAAAGGGCCTTCCCCAAACTGTTGCCCCAATGTTGGAAGCACAGAATTGTCTAGAAGGTCATTGTATGGTGTAGTGTTAGGATTTCCCTTCACCGGAACGAAGGGGCCTAGCCCAAACCATGAAAAACAACCCCAGACCATTATTCCTCCTTCACCAAACTTTACAGTTTATGCATTGGGACAGGTAGCGTTCTCCTGGCATCTGCCAAACCCAAATTAGTCTGACGGACTGCCAGACGGTGAAGCGTGATTCATCACTCCAGAGAACGTGTTTCCGCTGATCCAGAGGCGGCGTGCTTTACACCACTCCAGCCGAAGCTTGGCATTGCGCATGGTGATCTTAGTCTTGTGTGCAGCTGCTCCGCCATGGGAAGCCATTTCATGAAACTCCTGACGAATAGGTATTGTGCTGACGTTGCTTCCAGAGGCAGTTTGGAATTCCAGCGTGAGTGTTGCAAACCAATGACAGACAATTTTTACGCGTTATGCGCTTCAGCACTCGGTGGTCCCATTCTGTGAGCTTGTGTGGCCTACCACTTCGCGGCTGAGACGTTGTTGCTCCTAGACTTTACCACTTCACAATTAACAGCACTTACAGTTGACCAGGGCAGCTTTAGCAAAGCAGAAATTTTACGAACTGACTTGTTGAAAAGGTGGCATCCTATGACTGTGCCACTTTGAAAGTTACTGAGCTCTTCAGTAAGGCCATTCTACTGCCGATGTTTGTCTATAGAGGTTGCATGGTTGTGTGCTCGATTTCAAACACCTGTCAGCAACGGATGTGGCTGAAATAGCCAAAACCACTAATTTGAAGGAGTGTCCACATACTTTTGTAGTGTACTTTTGTATATACAGTATAGTGTATCATTCACCTGATCATAAGACAAGATGTGGATTTTTCCCCCGCTAACTTACTATGGGGGTCCTTGGGCCGCCGGTTTACCTGGGACAGGGTCCCTGGGCAAGAACATTTTGAAAACCCCTGGCTCCTGGAGATATGGATATTGAATGAAAATGGGTGAACTCCCATTGAAAAGCAGAAGTCCACAAATCTTCAGACCTGGACGCATAGTCAGTAGGGTCAAAGCCTGTGTCACAATTTAAGCTTGTACTTTGTCAACATTTGACCATACCACGACAACACAAGGATTCTCTTTAGACTGTGAAAATGTGGTGCTGAAAGGACAGCTCCGCTAATCGGTCAGGTAGCAGCATAGAGCGATGGTCAGGGTGAACTTGGTGGTGCTGAAGAAGAGCTCCACCAGTTAAAGAAATCTCACTGATGATGAGGGCACACTTTGTCTCAGCAGCTACCAAACATTAGCTACTGTAATATTTTTTGTAGTGTCATCCTAATAACTACATTTCTATGGATTCATTGAATTAAATTGATTAGTATATATTATGTATCTTATAATATAATTTGTATTTTCCAGGTGTCATATTGTATATCCATGGACTCAGAGGTACTTTGGAACCTTTGGAGACTTAAACAGCGCAGCGGCTATTATGGGCAATAAAAAAGTTGCCAACCATGGCATCACCGTGCTGAACGGTCTCGAGCGAGCTGTGCAGAATATGGATGACATCAAGAACACCTACGTCGAGCTGAGCATTCTGCACTCGGAGAAACTTCATGTGGATCCCGACAACTTCAGGGTAAGATTTTGGAGTTGAAAAGACGTGTAAATATGAGTACTAATGGAAGTGCCTAAAACAAATTAACAATATGTTTTTTCTCATTGATTTACATCCAAGAGAATACTGTTCTTGCAAATATCCTTAGAGAGTTGGAAACAGCAGGTCTGGGACAGGTAGCACGTCCGGTGAACAGGTCAGGGTTCCATAGCCGCAGGCAGAACAGTTGAAACAGGAGCAGCAGCACGGCCAGGTAGACTGGGGACAGCAAGGAGTCATCATGTCAGGTCATCCTGAGGCATGGTCCTAGGGCTCAGGTCCTCCGAGAGAGAGAAAGAAAGAGAGAAAGAGAGAATTAGAGAGAGCATACTTAAATTCACACAGGACACCGGATAAGACAGGAGAAGTACTCCAGATATAACAAACTGACCCTAGCCCCCCGACACATAAACTAATGCAGCATAAATACTGGAGGCTGAGACAGGAGGGGTCAGGAGACACTGTGGCCCCATCCGATGATACCCCCGGACAGGCCCAAACAGGAAGGATATAACCCCACCCACTTTGCCAAGTCACAACCCCCATACCACTAGAGGGATAACTTCAACCACCAACTTACCATCCTGAGACAAGGCCGAGTATAGCCCACAAAGATCTCCGCCACGGCACAACCCAAGGGGGGGCGCCAACCCAGACAGGAAGATCACGTCAGTGACTCAACGCACTCAAGTGATGCACCCCTCCTAGGGACGGCATGAAAAAGCACCAGTAAGCCAGTGACTCAGCCCCTGTAATAGGATTAGAGGCAGAGAATCCCAGTGGAGAGAGGGGAACCGGCCAGGCAGAGACAGCAAGGGCGGTTCGTTGCTCCAGAGCCTTTCCGTTCACCTTCACACTCCTGGGCCAGACTACACTCAATCATAGGACCTACTGAAGAGATAAGTCTTCAATAAAGACTTAAAGGTTGAGACCGAGTCTGCGTCTCTAACATGGGTAGGCAGACCATTCCATAAAAATTGAGATCTATAGGAGAAAGCCCTGCCTCCAGCTGTTTGCTTAGAAATTCTAGGGACAATTAGGAGGCCTGCGTCTTGTGAACGTAGCGTACGTGTAGGTAAGTACGGCAGGACCAACTCGGAAAGATAGGTAGGAGCAAGCCCATGTAACGCTTTGTAGGTTAACAGTAAAACCTTGAAATCAGCCCTTGCCTTAACAGGAAGCCAGTGTAGGGAGGCTAGCACTGGAGTAATATGATCAATTTTTTTGGTTCTAGGCAGGATTTTAGCAGCCGTATTTAGCACTAACTGAAGTTTATTTAGTGCTTTATCCGGGTAGCCAGAAAGTAGAGCATTGCAGTAGTCTAACAAAAGCATGGATTAACTTTTCTGCATCATTTCTGGACAGACAATTTCTGATTTTTGCAATGTTATGTAAATGAAAAAAAGCTGTCCTTGAAACAGTCTTGATATGTTCGTCAAAAGAGAGATCAGGGTCCAGAGTAACGACGAGGTCCTTCACAGTTTTATTTGAGACGACTTTACATCCATCAAGATTCATTGTCAGATTTAACAGAAGATCTCTTTGTTTCTTGCGACCTAGAACAAGCATCTCTGTTTTGTCCGAGTTTAAAAGTAGAAAGTTTTCAGCCATCCACTTCCTCATGTCTGAAACACAGGCTTCTAGGGAGGGCAAATTTGGGGCTTCACCATGTTTCATTGAAATGTACAGCTGTGTGTCATCCGCATAGCAGTGAAAGTTAACATTATGTTTTCGAATGACATCCCCAAGAGGTAAAATATATAGTGAAAACAATAGTGGTCCTAAAACGGAACCTTGAGGAACACCGAAATGTACAGTTGATTTATCAGAGGACAAACCATTCACAGAGACAAACTGATATCTTTCCGACAGATAAGATCTAAACCAGGACAGAACTTGTCCGTGTAGACCAATTTGGGTTTCCAATCTCTCCAAAAGAATGTGATGATCGATGGTATCAAAGGCAGCACTAAGGTCTAGTAGCACGAGGACAGATGCAGAGCCTTGGTCTGACGCCATTAAAAGGTCATTTACCACCTTCACAAGTGCAGTCTCAGTGCTATGATGGGGTCTAAATCCAGACTGAAGCATTTCGTATACATTGTTTGTCTTCAGGAAGACAGTGAGTTGCTGCGCAACAGCTTTTTCTGAAATTTTTGAGAGGAATGGAAGATTCGATATAGGCCGATAGTTTTTTATATTTTCTGGGTCAAGGTTTGGCTTTTTCAAGAGAGGCTTTATTACTGCCACTTTTAATGAGTTTGGGTACACATCCGGTGGATAGAGAGCCGTTTATTATGTTCAACATAGGAGGGCCAAGCACAGGAAGCAGCTCTTTCAGTAGTTTAGTTGGAATAGGGTCCAGTATGCAGCTTGAAGGTTTAGAGGCCATGATTATTTTCATCATTGTGTCAAGAGATATAGTACTAAAACACTTAAGTGTCTCTCTTTATCCTAGGTCCTGGCAGAGTTGTGCAGACTCAGGACAGCTGAGCTTTGGAGGAATAATCAGATTTAAAGAGGAGTCCGTAATTTGCTTTCTAATGATCATGATCTTTTCCTCAAAGAAGTTCATGAATTTATTATTGCTGAAGTGGAAGCCATCCTCACTTGGGGAATGCTGTTTTTTAGTTAGCTTTGCGACAGTATCAAAAAGACATTTTGGATTGTTCTTGGGGCGCGGCTTCACGCCAGACGTCCAAGCGGCCTGGCAGAAGTTCCTGACCGTGGTCGTCTCTGCGTGGGCAGACAGTACCAGTAGAGACATGTTCTATCGTGAAATACACATATATATTCTTATTATAGAAGACAGTTTGTATGAATAATAAAATATATTGTTAAGCACACATCCATGCTCTTCACTTTATTCTGTTTTGATGGGCAGTAAAATAGGAGCCATTACAAAATGTAGCCAAGCCTACTTTAATTCTTATGCCGTTGGCCTAAGTGAGATTGAGAAACCTCTCTTTGACGCTGGGGTCACGAGAGAGAGTATATTTGGTAAAATATCACATGCAAATTCTTATCAATGGAATAATCATTATATTCATCAGTATTATGTTATTATTGTAATTATATCAAAACAGTCCTTGTTTTCTAATACACGACCATAGGAAAAGTAAGGTAGTCTATCATGTTGCCCAGGTTAACTTTTACTTGCCTAAGGTAGGTGAAATTTGCATATACAGTTTCAGGTAAAAGTATGGACACACCAACTCATTCAAGGGTTTTTCAATATTTTTACTATTTTCTACATTTTAGAATAATAGTGAAGACATCACAACTAGGAAATAACACATATGGAATCATGTAGTAACCAGAAAAGTGAAACAAATCAAAATATATTTTATATTTGAGATGCTTCAAATAGCCACCCTTTGCCTTGATGACAGCTTTGCACAATCTTGGCATTTTTTTTATTTAACCTTTATTTAACTAGGCAAATAATTTAAAAACAAATTATTATTTATAATGACGGCCTACCGGGGAACAGTGGGTTAACTCCCTTGTTCAGGGGTAGAACGACAGATCAGGGATTCGATCCAGCAACCTTTCGTTTACTGGCTCAACACTCTAACCACTAGTCTACCTGCATTCACTCAACCAGCTTCACCTGGAATGGTTTTCTAACAGTCTTGAAGGAGTTCCCATACATGCTAAGCACTTGTTGGCTGCTTTTCCTTCACTCTGTGATCCAACTCATCCCAATTCATCTCAATTTGGTGGAGGCCAGGTCATCTGATGCAGCACTCCATCACTCTCCTTCTTGGAAAAATAGCCCTTACACAGCCTGGAGGTGTGTTGGGTCATTGTCCTGTTGAAAAACAAATGATAGTCCCACTAAGCCCAAACCATATGGGATGGCATATTGCTGCAGAATGCTGTGGTAGCCATGCTGGTTAAGTGTGCCTTGAATTTAAAAATAAATCACAAACAGTGTCACCAGCAAAGCAACCCCACACCTCCATGCTTCACGGTGGGAACCACACATGCAGAGATCATCCGTTCACCTAGTCTGCATCTCACAAAGACAAAAGGACAGATTTCCACCAGTCTAATGTCCATTGCTCATGCTTCTTGGCCCAAGCAAGTCTCTTCTTCTTCTTGGTGTCCTTTAGTAGTGGTTTCTTTGCAGCAATTTGACCATGAAGGCCTGATTCACGCCGTCTCCTCTGAACAGTTGATGTTGAGATGTGTCTGTTACTTGAACTCTGTGAAGCATTTATTTGGGCTGCAATTTCTGAGGCTGGTAATTCTAATGAACTTTTTTTCTGCAGCAAAGGTAACTCTGGGTCTTCCTTTCCTGTGGCGGTCCTCATGAGAGTCAGTTTCCTCATAGCGCTTGATGGTTTTTGCGACTGCACTTTCAGAAACTTTCAAAGTTCTTGAAATTTTCCACATTGACTGACCTTCATGTCTTAAAGTAATGATGGACTGCCATTTCTCTTTGCTTGTTTGAGCTGTTCTTGCCTTAATATGGGCTTGATCTTTTACCAAATAGGGCTATCTTCTGTATATGACCCCTACCTTGTCACAACACAAGTGATTGGCTCAAACACATTAAGAAGGAAAGGAATTCCACAAATTCACTTTTAACAAGGCACACCTGTTACTTGAAATGCATTCCGGGTGACTACCGCATGAAGCTGGTCGAGAGAATGCCAAGAGTGTGCAAAGCGGTCATCAATGCCAAGGGTGGCTACTATGAAGAATCTCAAATATAAAATATATTTGGATTGGTTTAACACTTTTTTGGTTACTACATGATTCCATATGTGTTATTCCATAGTTTTGATGTCTTCACTAGTATTCTACAATGTTGAAAATATAAAAAATAAAGAAAAACCTTTGAATGACTAGGTGTGTCCAAACTTTTGACTGGTAACGTGTATAGGCCTATAAAACGAACACACAATTACAAAGGAATTGAATGTGAATTTCAACTTCTCTAGCAATGAACTCATATTTGGACGAGTTGGTGCTCTGACAAGAGGTGGGGTGCACATTGATAAGGGCATCTATCTCTGTCTCTGCATATCTCAAAGGAAACATGCGTCGGTTTTATCACAGTGTTCTGGTTCCACCCTAGTCGCAGTCAGCGTGGCACTGGTATTGTACGTATGTACTTCGATTCAGATAATATTTCCGTGATAGTGTGCCCTACGACATCAGAATCACTTTCATTGTTTGACGTCAATTGGCTATTAATAGCATACATAGGCACATTCTGAACATTTTTACCGTTTTGTAAGAAAGTCATGCTGATTGTTATTATCCTGTTCGTACCATGGGTCATACATGGGGAAATCATTGGCCATACAATCTAAATTTAATCAACGCTTTACTGTTTCACTTATTTAACATTTTTGTATCACAATGAAGGTACATTTCGTAATTTCACATAACTCTTTAAAATCGACATACCAATAGACCAGCAAATCAATCAAAACCAATCAATCAATGGGGTCAACTGTGTCAAAATGTAAAATATGATTGATTCTTCTGAGGCAAAATCTATATTCTTCGGTGACATAGGTAAATCAAGAACAACATGTTAACAACTTACAACTTTACAATAGGCCTATGTGTCACATACAATAGGCATACAATTGGTAATCGTAATGGAACATTTTTAATGTACGAGGTAATGATTAATAGACCAGATTCAAGTGATTATAATGTTGATGACATTGGCAGCAGGCGATTTGATTTTGAAAAGGGGTTTATATGCAGCCTAAGCATTGCATAGCGCAGTGGATTTGGGTTATTTGGCAAAGTGGAAGTCTGCTTTTTTGATGGTTTTGTTTTTGTTGTTTTTGAGGGAAATTGGGGAAACAATAGTTTGGTCTCCAACACAAATACAGCTACCAGCGTCCTCTGCTGGTCTGCTGCAGACATGACAGCGTGCGCAGCGGGCCCAAGAAATCTACGTCGACACTAAATGCAACAGCGCGCTCTGTTGGTCAAATCATCCACAAGTAGGCTACAGCTGGCTCTAGAAATGCACTATTCAAACACCTTGCCAAACGTTAATTGCGTGCCAGGTCCTGTTCAATACCCACTGCAGAGTACGCTAATAGCCTACTTTTATTATTATGATTATTCGTTTCACGGATTAGTCTAATAGCCTACGTAAGGGCAGAGGAACATTGTCTTGGAATGTATTATAATTACAGTATCATCCACGTTGTAATGAAGATTCAAGAAAGCCTGAGAGACTGGTCCAGTTTCTACTGTTGCTAGAAACACACACAGAGACGATTTACGATGAAAGCTGATTTAATATTTTCTTCCAAAAACTCATAAAAACAAAATGGGGAAAAATACAAACTGAGCATTTTACAGAAGGTTAAAAACTAAAACAAATGTGCGAGTAGGTAAACCTATAGTTGTGAACAAGTAATACAAATATAAATGTATAAAAAAGAAAGTAAAACAAATATAAAACGTTATAAAATCCAATTGCTCAGGAAATCCTATATTAAAGGTGGGGGGGGGGGGGGGTTGACGTAAAAAGAGAAATCCAAATTGAGACACCAATGAGCATACAAAAGATTAAGAACACCTGCTCTTTCCATGACAGACTGACCAGGTGAATCCTGCTGAAAGGTATGATCCCTTACTGATATCACTTGTAAATCCACTTCAATCAGTGTAGATGAAGGGGAGGAGACCGGTTAAGGAAGGATGTTTAGGCCTTGAGACAATTGAGACATGGACTGTGTATGTGTGCCATTCAGAGGGTGATGCAACTCCACATTAGGAAGGTGTCCCTAATGATTGGTATACTCAGTGTACCTTTGTATTCTGCACTTCAATCCTTTTTAAATTATAATTTTATGCATCACTACTACTGTAGAATAATGTCATATATTATTATAATTTTGGTATACCTATATTACAATGCAAATTCTTCATTAGATCCATAGTCCATTCTGTCACTTTCTAGTTACCAACCAATCCAAAAAGGGTGACCACTGAACAGGAATGTGAACCTTGCACACCCTAGTCAGTACCCAACCACCCCACGTCACTCCTTCCCTCAGTAAAACCACTCATAAAACCTTTATTCAAGAAAAAAAACAATCTTTCATTTCAGAAATGTAGTACCTTTATTGGAGAGTTAGAGTAGCTACTATTTCTAGTTGCCTTCTCATGAACATTACAGCTGTTATTGACCTCAACGATAATGCTGCTGTTACCAAATATTCTGTTGTGAGTTATCTGTCTGGTCAATACATATTATTATCTTTACACTCAAACGGATCACCACAACATACAGTGTAACAAAAGAGTTGTTATGAGGGGAAGATCTTTGGATAAAAATTCTGAAAAAAATTGTTAACTGTTACCACGACTAAAATGTTGTTGGAAGTTAGCCGATAAGATCATACTTTTAAACAGAAACCTGATAAGGGTTCTGTAGGCCTCGTCAATGCTGTGTGTAAAGTTTGTCATCTGTTAACAGTGTTGGAGATCCATACCGTTACCTATGTGAAATTTGGATTGAATAAAAAGACACTATCAAAAATACTTTAGGGTAAATAAAGGTTGTGTAGAAATCTGGATTTATTGTGCTGAATTAAACTGGAGTCCTGTATCAGAATTGTTTTAGCACCAATCAGCTGACTGATACAATCGATAAAGGACACTTCAGAGAGATATGTGTATTTTAGAATGAAATGGGGGATTTTGTAGTTTTAGAATGATATGGGTGAATTAATAATTTTACAGTGATATGGGTGACTTTTGGCATTTCATAAATGATTGTGATGAGACACAACATATTCCTACTGTGTCATTGCAACTGATCGATTATCAATGATATATAGAATGACATATACTGCGTAGTACAGTAATAAGTAACAAATGCATATGAACAAAAAATAAGCTACAATAATGAACTACGGTAAAGTAATACAATCTTGCTTATCTAGCGGCAATAAAAAACACAAAATGAATGTAAGTGGGATTATTGCTGAGTTGAGTTTGTGTGTTGAGCTGTTACAATGGGAATTGCTTATTCTGTCACGTGAATATTATCTGAGATTGATTTCAACCAACACTGTAACAAAAAAACAGACTCTTGTGCGTAAAGAACTATATGTGAGTATAGCGTCACAATCAATTCCTTTTTCTTTAAAGAAAAGATGCGTTAGGATCGTGTCAAGTGCTGGGTTTCATGCTGACGTGCACATACAGTACATACAGAGAGAACAGATCGAGAGAAGAGGAAAAAGACCATTACAATCACTCTCTCACACACAAATACACACAGACAGACTCACACAGACACACACACATATACACAGATATCAACACTTGTGGTGGAATGGTTGAGGAGCTGGTTGAAGCGGTGCTGCTAAATTCACCAAAAGGTATCTTACAGTGTGGTCACTTTGTTTCACCAGAGGGGGGAGAGGATCCCAAAAGAGGAGACTTTGGTGATACCTTGAGGGTAAAACAATATTGTAAATCACCACCTGATGCACCCACAAATGAGTGTGTGTTTGTTTTTGTTCAAATGTTAACGTAAATTCTCTGTTTGACAACACTTACAGGGGAAGGAGGCTTGGCAAAGTTGAGGTGAGCGTAGAGAAGCACAGCGATGTCATTCTGACTGGCCTCCAGGGCTATGGACAGGGCTGAACTGCCATCCTAGAGGAGAGAGAGAGATAATAACCATAGGTTGGTTGCCAAAGAGAGACAGGGTGAGAAAGACAAGACAAAGTAGGTCAGGCTGAGGGAAGGATGAGAGACAGGGTTGGGAGCTGGTGCACAGAGCTGCACCGCCGAGAGCAAAATAGAGAGACAGAAGAGAAAGTAAAAAACAAACAGTCAAAGACGCTGTATTGACATGGGAGACAGACTCAAAGATACTGTTAGACAGAGAGTAGGGAAAACAAGGTGGGAGAACTACTAAGTAAAATGCTATGTAAAATCCTAGAAGTTTGGGAGTAGGCTTGTTGACTCACGTTATCAGTGAGGGTGACATCACAGCCTGGCATAGACAGCAGCTGACGAACGATGTCGACGTGGCCGTGCTCGCAGGCACACATGAGCGCCGTGGAGCCGTCGTCGTCGCGGATGTTGACCTGTGCCCCGCAGGAGAGCAGCGCCCGTACCATGTCCCCTCGCCCGTGACTCACTGCCAGCATCAACGCCGTCTGACCCGCCTAACAACATACAACAGTTACCCGTTAGGAAGGCCACGAGTTTTACCAGTCTCCTGACCGTGTGACCTTCTGACCTGAAAAAACTCCAGGCGGTAGTTATAAGAGCTGGCCTAACACCAACAGTCAGCTTTTCTTACACAAAATTACAAAACCATCGGAGGCAAGAAAGACATGTCCTGGCCCAACATAACCAATTGAGAATTTTAATTCCATCAGAACATAGATACAATGTGGAGCTATCAACAACATACATGCAAAGGAGCCATCTAACTGAAGTAGCTGAAATAGCCATTTTGTCAGGGGCTTGGGAGGGATGTCATTGGTCTGCCTGAGCTTGGCTGTGTGCAGGGAGGCCTGCTGTCCAGCAGGGGGCATAGTGTACCTGGCTGGCTTTGGCGTTCACATCCCCTGTGCGCAGCAGCTGCAGGACGGTGTGAAGGTCACTGTCAGAGTGGAAGGCAGCCAGAGCTGTCAACATGATGGCTGTGTACCCAGCCTTGTTCTGCTTGTCAGCGTTGCACAGGCCTGACAGGGAGAGAGCGACCAGGACACGTTTATTATGGGAATATCCCTAAGCCATTCCACTAACAGTCATGCAGTACATGAAGGTTATACATACAGTCAATTGTATCTATGGCAGACCACAAGTCTGTGTTAGATTTACACATTCATACAGTGCTGATCCATGTACTGTACAAACAAACCAAACACTTACTTGTCCACCATAAAAGTAAACCACTATTCTCTTGTCTGTAAACACACACATCCCCCAGTCACTCACCAGTGTCCAGCAGCAGCTTGACCACAGGGAAGTTGGAGTGGGAGACGGTGTAGTGCAGGGCCGTGTTGCCGTTGCCGTCGGCCATATTGACCACAAACTTCAGCAGCTGTGGGGAGACGGAGGAGAAGGTATCCATATAGGCCCTGACCACGGCAGTGTCAGCTGCCTTGTGACAGGACACACGAAGCCACTCCTGGAGCACCATGGTGTAGGCTGTCCTCTGAAGAGGGAAAACACAGAGACTGGTCTCAGACTAACAACCAGACAGGACTGGTCAAAGTAACTCACACTGTTTATGATACACAGATGAATGGAGGCCTAACAGCTTTAACTTAATGGGATAACCCAGTATTGTAAAGTGCAGGAGACCTGAGTTAAAATCCCGCCAGTTACATGAACACAATCTTGTAGAAAGGGACTATATGAAATGACAAGTCACAGATGAAGTCATCTAAACTGGCATGGTGGGCAGAGTAAAAGAGAATAGCAGACCGCTGCTTGCTGGCTGAAAGCATTTGGTTCACCCAGGGCTTTCTGCAGGGCATGGAGAGATGCCATCAGGCTCTCACTGAACTCCAGTCTGACAGAGATGAAAGAAAGCACGGCAAATTCAAACACACACACACATACACACATACATTCATACATACATACACAATATCATACTGCACTTGAAATCATTGATGGAATGACGAATCTACTGATTAGAGTTTTGAAATGGTTCACCTGGTTTCTTGATTGGCTGCTCCAGCAGCACTTGGGGCGTTTCCAGGTGCTGGTGTCGAGGCTGATGATTGGACTTTCCTCTGCTGGGAGCTTTGTTCAGTAGCTGACGATTGGGTGGCCCAATGCTGAGGGGCGAGGTCAGTAGTTTGTAATTTGATGGCATCTAGCTGAACGGTGACATCAGTGGTATTTGATTGGGTGACACCCTGCTTTACTTCCGGGTTAGTGGCTTCTGGTTGGCATCTGGGTGGCTTGGGGGGTGCAGAACAGGTAGCTGCTGATTGGATGGTGCACTGCTCAGGTGTAGTGGGTTCAGTGCTAGTATTTATGGAGGTGCACTCCTGAGGGATGGGGTCTGGGACCGATAATTGGACAATACTCCCCTGACGGACACAGTCATTGGCTGGAGACGGGTAGGTAGTCTCAGTGGGGGCAGAGTCAGAGGCACATTGCTGCACGGCAGTGTACAAGGCTGGTGATAAGGTGGCTACATGCTGCAGTCCTATGCTTATGGTTGCTGATTGGCTGGTGCTCCGCTCAGAGGCAGGTTCGCAGGCTGGTGGTTGGACGGTAGTGGCTGGGAGCGGGGTGGCATGCTCTAGCCTTGTGGAGGAGACTGGGACTCCTGCTGCTTGCTGGTGCTGTCCCGCTGCAGACTCTGGTGCTTCTGGGAGTTTCTCTGTGGTCTCATGATATTCACTGGCATCACTCTCCTCTGAACTCTCACTGCTACTGTCGTCTGAGGAGGTGGACTCATACCTGCAGGACAGAACTGATCTATCACACACATTAACTCACCATCTCTGTAGTGTAACATGAATACGCTGTTACACATAAGCAATGTCATACACTATCAATAACACACGTACCCTCCATTGACTCCAGTGAACTGCAGGTTCTTCTTGGTGGAGGGAGAGCCAGGTTCTCCTTCTGCCTTATGTTTCATAATGGACCTCAGGGCGGTCTGGGGAGAGGCTGCTGCAGCTGGAGAGAAGACCCAATGTTGCCACAATGTTATGTTACGTCAGGGAGAGTCAGCGGGAGGGTTAAGGTAAGGAGTCGTACGGTCCATAGCTACCTGGTGGGTCTTCTTGATAATGGACGGTGTTTATGGCAGTGTGCTGGGTTGTCTCTCCTTCCTTCAGATGCAGCAAAGCCATCCGATTACCAACGGTATCAATGGCGACGGCAGGATTAGTGACAGGCACAGAGGTGGACAGCTCACTTCTTAGGACCTCTCGGACCTGTTTGGAGGAGATGGCGATGGGCAGCTCAACAGCTGCATCTGGAGGAATGGAAAGGAAGAGGACAAAAGATGGAAGGTATCAACAATCAAAGAAAACACATGGTTTTTCAACCTAACAACTCAATGTTATAGAAAACATTTGCACATTTTACAGGAGCATATAGGGGGAAGTGCCTTGCTCAGGGGCACATCGACATCATCTTTCACCTAGTCGGCTCAGGGATTTGAACCAGTGACCTTTAGGTTACTAGCCCAACACTCTTAACCACTAGACTACTTGCCGCCCCATTTAAACCTACTTCATTTAATTTGATATCACTTGTAACTTATCACTGAAGTCAGACCTACCCTCTGGGCCCAGGGCCTGTGCATGTCCTCTTTGGGTTCCCTCCAGGACTGTACCACCTGGAGGGAGGGAGGGGGAGCTGCACCCCTCTGCTCGGCGCAACGTGCCCACCCCCACCACAGTGGCTGGTTGCTCCAGCGTGTACACCTGGATTCCCACAGTTCTCTGCGCCCGGTGATGGGGCTGCTGGGTAAAGCTGACTACCGTTTGCAGGCTGCGTCCCTGCTGCTCCTGCCAGCTCAGACTGGTGGCCCTGACCGAGTGGTTTGCCTGGGGGGCCTGAGCCTGCCTCTCCCTCTGAGCTGCCTGCACCTGCTGCTGGGCAGCCTGCAGCTCCTGCATCATCCTCTTCAGCTGGCCCTCCAGCTGGCCCACCTGGCTCTTCAGGGCCTCTGTCTCCGGCACCAGCCCCAGGTCCTGCTCCTGCACCCCAATGCCCACATCCACCTGCTGGCTGCCCCTCGCCTCCTCTGGTCCCACCCCAATGGTACGCACTTCCCTCTGCCCAGCCGGCCGCGCTCCACCCACGATCACTGTGTCCTCAATCTCACAGCCTGAGTCTGCCTGTGGCCTGGAGCCCTCAGGACTGGTGGGGGTGGTGGGGGACAGAGGCCCTGCTGCAACCCTGGTGGTGGCTCCAGCTCCAGAGCTCACCTCCTCTTCTGGGATGTCGATGTAGAGCTCCCCTCGGGGCCGGCCCACTCTGCCGAAGCCAAGGGTGTGTCCCAGAAACTTCTGGCTCTTCAGCTGGACGCTTAGCTGCCTCTTTTCCTCCTGCAGCACAGAGATCTTCACCTGGAGCACAGGGATGGTCTTCACCTGCTCCTCCAGCTCCCGGATCTTCCTGAGAGCCACGGCCATCTGCTCTCTCACATGCTGCAGGTGGGCCGGGGTGGGCGACACGGGCGTGGACAGGCCGGAGCTCATGGGGGTGAAGGAGCCCGTTCCTCCTCCATGGGTGCGGTTGTAGCTGTGGGCGCTGCTCAGGGAGGTGGTGGATCCGGCCATGCTGTTGTGCATGCTACCCAGTGTGCTGGAGAACCTCCTGGGGCCCCCTTCTTTCTCTTCCTCCAACTTCCTGCGGGCGTCCAGCAGGGTCTTCTCCACCCGGGCTGTGCTGAAGCTGGGCCTCTGGGAGTGGGAGTGGGAGCTGTGTGGGTGGTAGCCCGGGGCGCAGTAGGAGAAGGATGATTGGCGGCTGTCCTGGCTGGTGTTGGAGCACAGGGACTCTGTGGAAGTCCACCAGGAGCCTGTGTAGCCGTACCCCCGGGGGAGAGACCCGTAGCGGGGCCGGCGCTGACCGTGCACCTTCTTGATGGTGTTTCCCTTCTCAATGTCGTTGACATACTTGAGGAAGTCTAGGTCCAGACGATAGCCGTAGGGGGTCTCCACAGAGTAGGGTGCCTCCTGCTCCTTCCCATGCAGGGAGGGAGGAGTGGACGGGGTAAGCTTCCCTGCAGGGAACAGGAAATAGAGTTAAAACAAGCGGAAATCTGCCATCTAATCTCGGACTCAGACTTCAGAAAATAGCATTATCTCTCGGGGATACTGTGTGCTTGGGTATATACTCTAATAGTAGCTACACAAATTAGGTAGAAACAAAGTTTAATAAATAAAGTAGTAGGTTATAGCCAGACCTTGATTGGTTTAAGATATCTAAAGACCTTAGGTTGATCCAAGTTATTTTTAATGTTAAACACTTTAGGCCAAGGCCAATTAAGTTAAATCCTGGACTGAAAAGCATGCCCAATGGAGAAACTCCATTGAAATGACTTTTTCGTCTTAATCTGTGTCTGGGAAACAGTCCCTACATGAGAAATAGATTACGCACTCACATGATAGTTTGTGGGAGATGATTCAGTATTATGACGTTAAGAAATAGAAAGAGTAGAGTTAGGACCATACCTCCTGGGAAGCTGGGGTCCATGTGCAGCACCTGAGCCATGATGTCACACGTTCACCCACAAAACCTCACATGGGGGGAGAGAAAGACATAGTCACACAAACCTATCAAACACTTCCACAACACAGTCAGAAGAACTACTCCTAATGGAGCAACCCACTGTAAGATATTTGCCAATACATTGTACACAAATACCATAGATACACCAGCAGGGCAAAGGCCAGTGAAAAAAAGGTGAAATCTAGAACCTTAAAGGGTTCTTCAGTTGTCCCCATAGGGAAACCCATTGAAGAACCATTTTTGGCTACAGGTAGAACCCTTTTCATTCAAGGCAGAACCCTTTCCACAGAGGGTTCTACATGGAACCCAAAAGGGTTCTACCTGGAACCAAAAAGGATTCTACCTGGAACCAAAAAGGATTCTACCTCGAACCAAAAAGGGTTTTCCTATGTGAACAGCCAAAGAACCCCTTTGGAACCCTTGTTTCTAAGAGTGTAGCGTCACAATGACAACCCTTGTAGTTGAAGAGTCTCTCTTTCTCATGAGGGCAGAGTAGCATAAGCTGGGTTTGTATTGGTCAATATACTGCTTCTTTGTTGGGATGGCCTGAGAGTTTAATTGGTCATACTGTAGGATGGTCATATGGTGGGTTGGCTATATCTTGAAAATAAAGGAGAGCCGCACACTCTAGGAGCTCAGATGCAAAAATGTAATTACCAACGTTTCGACAGCCAAGCTGTCTTCATCAGGGTATTATCACAAACACTGCGGGATGACTCGTTTATAGTGTCAAAAGACACACAGGTGTCTGTAATCATGGCCAAGATCTAACATCTTGTGTATGTCCCTAAGAATCTCTGTGTAATATATTTAGCCTCAATTAGCCATTTCTCTGCCTGCTTATGTTCTTTCTGCTCGATAGCACATATTTCTGCTCGATAGTACATCTTTCTGCTCGATAGCACATCTTTCTGCTCGATAGTACATCTTTCTGCTCGATAGTACATCTTTCTGCTCGATAGCACATCTTTCTGCTCGATAGTACATCTTTCTGCTCGATAGCACATCTTTCTGCTCGATAGCACATCTTTCTGCTCGATAGTACATCTTTCTGCTCAATAGTACATCTTTCTGCTCGATAGCACATCTTTCTGCTCGATAGTACATCTTTCTGCTCGATAGCACATCTTTCTGCTAGATAGTACATCTCTCTGCTCGATAGCACATCTTTCTGCTCGATAGCACATCTTTCTGCTCGATAGTACATCTTTCTGCTCGATAGCACATCTTTCTGCTCGATAGCACATCTTTCTGCTCGATAGTACATCTTTCTGCTCGATAGTACATCTTTCTGCTCGATAGCACATCTTTCTGCTCGATAGCACATCTTTCTGCTCGATAGCACATCTTTCTGCTCGATAGTACATCTTTCTGCTCGATAGCACATCTTTCTGCTCGATAGTACATCTTTCTGCTCGATAGCACATCTTTCTACTAGATAGTACATCTCTCTGCTCGATAGTACATCTCTCTGCTCGATAGTACATCTCTCTGCTCGATAGCACATCTCTCTGCTCGATAGTACATCTCTCTGCTTGATAGCACATCTTTCTGCTTGATAGTACACCTTTTGTTTGTTTCTGGTTCTAATATTCTGAGGAGGAGAAGAGTTAGAAGGGGAAAGTTTCCTGGCAGCTTATTCCAGGAGAGAGAGGTTGGAGGCTGCCAGTTACAGCCTTATTAGGAATCGTTTGTGAACACTAACAGAGGTTCTCGATTTAGGGTTTACAGACACTCTCGCCCTTTCTTTCTCTCCCACTCTTTTTCCATTTATTTTCCCCTCTCTGTTCCCTCTCTCCGTCTCTCCCTCAGTCTCTCCCTCAGTCTCTCCCTCAGTCTCTCCCTCAGTCTCTCCCTCAGTCTCTCCCTCAGTCTCTCCCTCAGTCTCTCCCTCAGTCTCTCCCTCAGTCTCTCCCTCCCTCCTCTTCCATTCTTTCTCTCCCCCTCTACTCGTCAGCTGACGATAAAGAGATTTCAGCTGACCACTGTCTCCCCTCATCCCCCTTCCCCCTCCTCTTGCTCCAATACACTCAACCCAAGACAGTACATTCACCACATTAAACACAATCAAGACAATGACCAATTGCACACTGGGATCGACACTGGGAAAACCAATGCATATTTCATGTTGTTGTGAATTTTCTTTCTATTAGCCTAGTAGACGTCTTGCTATTGGTGTACTAACATTTCTGTTTGAAAGTTAATAGTGATGGCCGAGCTATTTTTCTGACACCCTTTGCAGTTTCTGTTTGCTTGTGGCAAGAGGAAAGTGACATGCTGCCAGTGATGACATACTGCCCACAATGAGGGGTCTCTGATTACGTGTCTCCCCGGCTGCTAAATATTAACTTTCTAGGTCATTCATTTGTGGGAACTGGGGATGAACTTTTTCAGCATTACATCTCTTGCATTAGCCACTGGAGCCTCACCAGCTGAATCTGTAAAACAGACATCAAAAGTTTGGATTTTGTTCTCAGGGCATACTTAGTTCATGCCCAGTTTTCTGTTCTGTTCCATCAGCAAGAAAGGAGTCTCTCTCTGCTCATTTCAATTTCTGTCTCTCCCCTCGCTCGTCCTCTCCCTCCCTCTTATCTCATGACTCTCGTCAGCGCCTGTTTATGCTCTTGCCCGTTTCAGGGAAAGTAGGGCACTTGGAAACGTTGACTACATTGACTTGGTATTTTTGAAGCCTGAATTTCTCTGTATACTGTAGCTCTCCCTATCTCTGTCTTTCTCACACTGATATGGCAACACACACAGACATGCACGCCCATGCAAACACACACACACACACACAGATACGCACACACTACGTGCCCACACGAACCCCCCACACACACACACACACACATACAAACAAAGAAGGCAAACAATTTGATATGATCAAAAAGATGCTGATAAGATCAAATGTGACCTCTGCTAAATGGATGGCAGGACATGTAGTGTTAGTATCAAAGTAGTTGCAACAAGGGCCTCCCGAGTGGGGCAGTGGTCTAAGGCACTGCATCCTCTTTCATTCTTTCCCTCCCCCTAGCTGTGCCACTAGAGATTCTGGGTTTGAGTCCAGGCTCTGTCGCAGCCGGCCGCGACCGGGAGGCCCATGGGGCGGCGCACAATTGGCCCAGCATCTTCTGGGTTAGGGGAGGGTTTGGCCGGTAGGGATATTCTTGTCTCATCGCGCACTAGTGACTCCTGTGGCGGGCTGGGCGCAGTGCACGCTGACACAGTCGCCAGGTGTACGGTGTTTCCTCCGACACATTGGTGCGGTTGGCTTCCGGGTTGAATGGGCGCTGTGTCAAGAAGCAGTGCGGCTTGGTTGGGTCGTGTTTCGGAAGACGCATGGCTCTCGACCTTCACCTCTTCCGAGTCCGTACGGGAGTTGCAGCGATGAGACAAGACTGTAACTACCACAAAATTGGGGAGAAAAAAGGGGTGAAAAAAATATATATATAAAAAAATATATATATTTAAATAAAAAGTAGTTTCAACAAATGCTTATGTCTGAGATGTATTGTTTAATGTGCATTTCCTGGTATGAGTACAGTATAAATGCTTATGTGAGCGTATCTGAAATATGGAATGTGAGTGTGTCAGATGTCTCTATGAGAAAGAACAGGAAGGTGGCATGTGAGTGTCATTGAGAGAGTACAGGAAGGTGGAGGTCTGGTTGACAGGGGCACAGTTGATGAGATATAATTAGAGGGTTCAGTTCAGCTACACAGCGTGACAAACATCCCGGCCCTCAGCAATTGACGACGGCCAAAACTCTCCTCTCCACACGCTCCTTCTCTCTCTCTTTCTCCTTCTCATACTAACTCTCAATTTAGTTTAATATTCCTATCTTTTCCTACTCACGTCAAGTGAACACGTACTCTGTCACGGGCCGCTTTCCTCTCTCTCGCCTCTCTCTATTTAACGCATTGCCTGGTAATCCAATTCCTACCCTCCCCCAAACCTTCTGCATCTGCCTCTACAACAGTGCCTCGTTGGGTGTTTGTGTGTGTGTGTGTGTGTGTGTGTGCACATATGTGTGTGTGTGTGTGTGGTGTGAGAGCGTCCGTGCATGTGTTTGTACGTGCGTGTCCACCCGTAAGTGTGTGTCTGCCGTGTCTGTGTGCTCCACCATGTATGTGGGTGACCTTACTCCCTCTCTCTCTGGGCTGTAAACAGTGTTCCATTGAGATGACAGAGAACAGAGTCCAGTGTACCCCCCTGCTCCTCCTCAGCAGCACCAGCACAGCCAGCCAACCATTCTTCAGTGATACACTCCCAGACCCAGACCTTAACCTCCTCCTCTCTTCCTCCAGCCATTCTCTACCCTCCTCCAGGAGGAATGATTTGCCCCAGACTGATGCCCCCCTCCCCCCTCCCCACGTTCCAGACCAGCGGAAGTTAACATTGCCCGCCTCCAGGGTCCCCCCTCTGACTATTAAGATTAGAAATCAAGGGGAGAAAAACTCAGATCCTTCAAGCACAAAATAGGATGTGTCTCTGAGACTGCTGATGTCCTGTTGGATGCCAGAGTGTGGCTGGGTGATTGCTGCTTTGCTACTTTTAATCATTGTGACTTGTTGCAACATTGATACACCGAAGCACAGTCCCTCAATAAAAGCTACAGATGTCCCTCACCTGTATCAAAATGACATACCACATTTCTTACCACACATACACAATGCACATATCTTTGTGATCAGAGGAGGGTGACCATCATGGTTAGTAGGTAAGATACAGTAGGTTTAGTTCTGGAAGAAGACAGAAGTACTAGCCCTGAGAGTTAAGTCCAGAATTATTGGCACCCTTGATAAAGATGAGCAAAAAAGACTATGAAATAAATAATACAAATATTGAGCTATATTGTATGCAGATGTTTTTTGGGAAAAATTAAATTTTATACTAATACAATTGCTCAGAGAAAGAGAGGGGGCAAAATTATTGGCACCCCTGTTTTCAATTGCTTTCAATAGCTCACCTTGTGAGGATAATGGCACTGATTATTTTTCTAAAACGTTTTATGAGTTCAGAGAACACATTGAGAGGGATCTTAGACCATTCTTCCATAACACATTTTTACAGATCCTTGATATCCTTCCTCTGCTCTTATGGACTGCCCTCTTCAATTCAAACCACAAGTTTCCAATGGGGTCCAAGTCTGGAGACTGAGATGGCCATAGCAAGATGATGATTTGTGGTCAATTAATTATTTCTTTGTGGCTTCTGGTGTGTGCTTGGGATTACTGTTTTGCTGGAAGATCAACTTGCGACCAAGTTTCAGCCTCCTGGCAGAGGCAACCAGTTTTTTGGCCAAAATGTCCTGGTACTGGGTAAAGTTATTTTGGATCTCAGTGCTGAGTTTGATACTATTGATCATAACATCCTTGTTGACCAGCTGGATAGGTGGGGGGAATCTCTGGCGTTGCCCTCGACTGGTTCAGGTCATATCTATGTGGTAGATGCTTCTCAGTGAGCATGGGTGCTTCAGTATCATCCCTAGCACCTTTTCACCATGGTGTCCCTCAGGGGTCAATTCTGGGTCCCATCCTTTTTCCCCCTGTACATGCTCCCCCTTGGTGACATCATCCACAATAATAACATTCAGTTTCACTGCTCTGTAGATGACACAAAGTTTTATTTACCAATCAAACCCAGTGACCAAGCTTGCGTAGCTACCCTTCACAAGTGTCTTGCTGATATCAAATGTTTGATGTCTGACCATTTTCTCCAGCTCAATGATACGAAATCAGAGAGGTTGTTTTATTTGGTCCCCACCTTGCTAGAACCCAGATTGTAAATAACCTTGGTAATTTGTCGACCAATGTAAATCCTACGGCCAGAAACCTTGGTGTCTTCTTTGACCCTGACCTAAACCTTGAGCTGCATGTAGAGGAAATTGTCCAGTCCTGCCTTTATCATCTAAGAAATATAGCTAAAGTCAAGACTTTTATTTCAGTCACTGATCTGGAGAAAGTTATACATTATTTAATTTCCACACGCCTAGATTACAGTAACTCTTTGTATAAATGTCTCAGTCAGAAATCACTCCATCGTCTACAGTTAGTTCAAAATGCTGCAGCTCGGATTTTAACAAGCCCTAAAAAATGTAACCATACCACACCAATTTTAGCTACCAGTCACTTTCAGAATAGATGTATTAATCACGTTTAAAGGAAATATTGACCCATTTTGAATGTTAAATCGTTTTTGTGTATCTCTGAGAGATATTCTATCGATTCCTGGGGTCATTTCATGTTTTCATGTGTATTTGATCTCTTGCCGTTCACGCAGGCAGAAAGACAGCTAATATGACATGGCATTGTGACCAGCACTCTCACTACGCTGGAAGTTAAGAGGAAAATGACTTTTAGATTGCGAAAACGTCAAACACACATGTCAGTTTTCAATACTGGGTGGCTAACTAGCTAACAAGCTCGGTAACTATCCAGCAAACCCATAGAGAGATCATTGCATTGTGGGTTTTGTAGTCGACTTGAGATGCAACAGATTTCCAAAACGATTTTCACATTTCATGCTGCTACCAACCTTACTATAATGACAAAATGAAAGAAAAAAAATCACAACAAACATTGTTATCACATATTAGTGTTATTTAACACGGTAAATTATAGGAATTAGTGGTTTTGAGAGGATTTTTCCTTTAAGACTAGACTTGGTTTTGCCCAATCCTATATCTCAGATCTTTTATCTCCCTACGAGCCAGGACGCAGCCTGAGATCCTCTGGCAGGGCACTGTTGGCCATTCCAAAGTCTAGAGTAGATCCGGCTTGCAGATTCTGTGCCTCTTTTTAAATCGCTGCTACAGACACACTTTTATAAAGATGTATGATTTTAAATGTATGATTTTAGTTTGCTAAACGCCATTGGCACTTGGATTGGAACCAGTGCTATGTTCAGATGACATAAAAATAGAGCTCTTTGGCAACGCACACCAGTGCTGGGTTTTACATCTAAAGAAAGATGCATATGCAGAAAAGAACCCCATAACTACTGTAAAATATGTTATGAGGCTATTTTGCTTCCACTGGTCCTGGGGGTCATGTTAAGGTCAGCGGCATTATGAATTTTACCCAGTACCAGGACTTGTGGTTTGAATTGAAGAGGGCGCAGAGAAAAAAATCAAAGATCCGGAAGGATTATGTATGGAGGAATGGTCTAAGATCCCTCCCAATGTTTTCTCCAAATATATATATTTTTACCGGCTCAGTGTCGTTATCCTCGCACGGTGAGGTATTGAAAGGTATTGAAAACAGGGGTGCCAAACATTTTGAAACCTATCTTTGAGAAAAATTGCTTTACTTGTTAAACAAAATCTCTTTCTCTGAGCAATTGTATTAGTATAATAATATATAATATAATTTCCCAATTTCTTTGAGCATACAATATGTCTCAGTATTTGTATTATTTATTTTATAGTCAGTTTTGCTCATCTTTATCAAGGGTGCCAATAATTTTGGACCTGACTGTATGTCCAACACATTGTCTTTATTCACTGTCTTACCTCATTCACTGTCTTACCTCAAAGTAAGAAATACCTTGAATCCCACTACCCAGATAAAATCATGGAATTTTCCACCCACGTCTAAAATAGCTGCCTTTTATGTGATTGCTATTCTGCACAAGTTTGAGAATGGGAATGGTTTATGAATTAGGAAAAGAGGGATATATTTTCTGCTCCATTACCAGCTGCTCAGAGTGCTGCAGAGTTGGTCTCTCCTCCCCAATCTCCTCACTCTGGCTTCTCTTCTGTCCTCTTTTTCTTCCCTCCCCTCTTTCTCACGGTCAGCACCTGAGCACAGCATGGAGGAAAATAATGAAAAGATATTAACATTTATATTAAGAAATCATAACATCCATTTCATAATCCTACTGAGATAGAGATCAGAAAACAGAAAAGACCAGAAAGACCCACAAAATAAACTTGGGATAAATGCAACCAAGTTTCAAATGAAGCACATCATTGAGGTATCCGGTGAATCTTTAACCAGCCATCAAATCTCAAAACGTCCATGACAACTCTAACAGGTCCACCCCAGCCTCTCCAGAGGGCTACAAAAAGGGATTACCCAATGTTTAGGCAGGTTACCAAGGACTGGTTACTGTAAGACTAAAACACCCAAGTCTGCAGTAGAAAACAAACCCCAGAAACACATTCCACTGCCTCAGAGTGACAGCTCCTCACATGAAAAACATCCTTTCCATCTCACCACAAAATGCTAATCAAACTCACGATTCGATGGACCTCATTTCAGAGCAACAACAGACCTCCATGCAGCTAGTGCCTTGAGAAAGCTTCTCATCCGTCTGAGTCTGAACCACAACAACACAGACTGCTGTATGGCTAATCAACCAAGGCTGGCTGGGAACCTCCCTGTCATGACACTGAGCAATGTTTTCATGCACTTCTTGACTCACACTCTTGAACCCGGTGCCATGTAACACACCCCTCTGGTTTCACAGGAACTCCCAAACCAAATCATCAAATCAAATGTTATTGGTCACGTACACATGGTTAGCAGATGTTAATGCGAGTGTAGCGAAATGCTTGTGCTTCTAGTTCCGACCGTGCAATAATATCTAACAAGTAATCTAACAATTTCACAACAACTTCCTTATACACACGAGTGTAAAGGAATGATTAAGTATATGTACATATAAATATATGGATGAGTGATGGCCGAACAGCATAGGCAAGATGCAGTACATTTAAATAATTTAGCAGACGCTCTTATCCAGAGCAACTTACAGTAGATGGTATAGAGTACAGTATATACATATGAGATGAGTAGTGTAGGGTATGTAAACATTATATAAAGTGGCATAGTTTAAGTGACTAGTGATACATGTATTACATCCAAATGTTAATTATTAAAGTGGCTAGAGATTTGAGTCTGTATGTTGGCAGCAGCCACTCAATGTTAGTGATGGCTGTTTAACAGTCTGATTGCCTTGAGATAGAAGCTGTTTTTCAGTCTCTCGGTCCCCGCTTTGATGCACCTGTACTGACCTCGCCTTCTGGATGATAGTGGGGTGAACAGGCAGTGGCTCGGGTGGTTGTTGTCCTTGATGGTCTTTTTGACCTTCCTGTGACATCGGGTGGTGTAGGTGTCCTGGAGGGCAGGTAGTTTGCCCCCGGTGATGCGTTGTGCAGACCTCACTACCCTCTGGAGAGTCTTACGGTTGTGGGCGGAGCAGTTGCCGTACCAGGCGGTGATACAGCCTGACAGGATGCTCTCGATTGTGCATCTGTAAAAGTTTGTGAGTCTTGAGAACACACCCTTGTGGGGCCCCAGTGTTGAGGATCAGTGGTGTGGAGATGTTGTTTCCTACCCTCACCACCTGGGGGCGGCCCGTCAGAAAGTTTGGACCAATTGGGGCGGTAAGCAATTTGAAGGGGGTCTAGGGTGTCAGGTAGGGTGGAGGTGATATGATCCTTGACTAGACTCTCAAAGCACTTCATGATGACGGAAGTGAGTGCCCCGGGCGATAGTCGTTTAGCTCAGTTGCCTTAGCTTTCTTGGGAACAGGAACAATGGTGGCCCTATTGAAGCATGTGGGAACAGCAGACTGGGATAGGGATTGATTGAATATGTCCGTAAACACACCAGCCAGCTGGTCTGCGCATGCTCTGAGGACGCGGCTGGGGATGCCGTCTGGGCCGGCCCAGATACTGTTACCCCAGTATCTTGCCAAGGCATCTCCACGACATAACCTATACTTACGCGTGATTTGCAAGGAATACAGCCAATATTCCCTATCTGCAAATCCATGTGATTTCAGATTCTTCCTGTCACAAATACGTGCAAGTTCCAGGAGATAAGCTGCATGATAATGGAGGTTCTTCCTTGTTCTCATACCTTGGCTTTCACTGTAACGTCTGGGACTTAACTAGTGCATTTCATTGTGGAGTTGTGGCCAAATGACGTCAGTCATTTCCATTTACAGAATGTCACATTATGAACTTTTATCTTACTCAGTCCATTGTTGAATACTTTTGTCATGGGACAGAGGGAGGGAAGGAGAGAGTGAGAGAAACAGAGCCTCATAGAGGAACGACAGTCAAATCACAATGAGCCATTCATTCAGCCCCTAGTTCCACAGCTGGTTCTAATATAGAGCTAGGAGGGGCAGAGAGAGAGAGAGAGAGAGAGAGAGAGAGAGAGAGAGAGAGAGAGAGAGAGAGAGAGAGAGAGAGAGAGAGAGGGAGAGAGGGAGAGAGGGAGAGAGGGAGAGAGGGAGAGAGAGAGAGAGAGAGAGAGAGAGAGAGAGAGAGAGAGAGAGAGAGAGAGAGAGAGAGAGAGAGAGAGAGAGAGAGAGAGAGAGAGAGAGAGACACACGATCAACCCATATTTCCATACATAAATAAAATAAAGAGAGGGAGGGAGAAAGAGAGGCAGAAAGATGGCGAGAGAGACACAGATAGATAGACAGAGAGAGAGAGATAGATAGGAGAGAGAGAGAGAGACTGTTACAGCCAAGAAAATGAGCCTCAAAACAAACGTAATGGTGTCTGAGGCCCTGTTGTGGATCCAGACACTGTCAGAGAGCGGAAATACAAACAGGCCCAGTGATGACAAGCAACCAATGTCTGGGAGGTCTGTGTACATGTATTAGACTCCTACTCTTATCAGTCATCACAAATCAATACAAATGTGATTCTATCATCCTAGAAGGCGTCAGTAAACATCACAATAGAGTATAATAACAGTGTAATAACTAGTCTATACAGACTATAAAATGTCATAACTAAACTAAACTACATACACAGTATATACCAACATACACAGTATATACCAATGTGTATGTGGTGCGCAGTGTTATGAGGTAGGAGGTAGGCTAATCAAACTTTTGTACTTTCTTGTTTTTGTGAAAGAGTCAAACCGTTCTGAAGAGATAGGTTAACACACACTCCCACGTCTGCACCCGCTACCCTTTCATCACACAGCTGAAAACACACACACAGGCACAGATACACACACACACACACACACACACACACACACACACACACACACACACACACACACACACACACACACACACACACACACACACACACACACACACACACACACACACACACACACTCCAGGATCCTTTGAACCCATGGGACTCCCACAGATCCACAAACACAGCTGAATAATTTCAGTTCATTGTTTCAGGTATAAGCTCTGAAGAAACAAATGTGGAGGGCATACAGTAACTCTGTTCTCATCTTCCATCTAAACACGCTGGGAAATTGTAGGGGTGGGTATCAAATCCACCATGACAGTAGTAACCTTTCGACAGCAGCAGTGAGATGACGACATATATACAGTACACCCACTCAAAAGATATCACCATGCACAGGCACTCAACACCACAACCCCTCAACACCAGACCCCAGACTGGAAGAGGGCACATCGTGGGTCACCCTTTCTCACTGTTCATTATAAAGGCTATATATCATTGATGTGCCATTAAAATAGCTTTTGTGTGATTGCCTGAGGTCTGATGAAGAAAGGGTTACAGGAAAAGGAGCTCCATCTCTGTATTCCCCCAGGACCCAGAAACAACCCAGTCACTTCCTCCAAGCCCAGGAGAAAAAGTAACAAGGAAAGGGAAAATGAGACGGAGAGGGAGAAAGAATGAGGGAGTAAAGTAAAGAGAGAGCAGGAGAGTGAAGGTACAGTATGTGAGTGAAAGACGGAGAAAAGAAAGAGGGGTGGGGGTGTGGGTGAACAACAAGAGGGGCGAGACTGGAGTGGGGGAGAGAAAGAAAATAGGGAGGGAGAAGAGAATAACTTTTAAATGGAAACTTCTAGAATGAGAACACCATGACTGTTCTAAGATTTCGAATCCACCAGTATGAGTCATTGAAACTCCCAGCGGCCACACCACAATGTTGTGTCCTCTGCTCTTGCCAAAACAGGGCAGACATCACAGGGATTCAAGAGGAACTCTTGACCAAGGGTGAATTACGTTTCAAAAGATCTTTCTTCATCATCTGAACTTGATGCGCCTGTAAGATTACCATCATATTTTGAACATTCCACTTCTGGTTTAAGGATGAAAAGAGACTCACAATAGAAACCCAGCACAAAGAGGCAGCACTTCTAGTTCCTAAATGAATGTTATTTTGTCAGCACCCAGGCTACTTATGATTGACCTCAATCCAATGAGTATAGTACCATGTAAAATAAACTGGAACAATACATGGGAAAATTGGAACTATTATGAAAACTATTTTGGAAACCAACAAATACATACATCATGCTGGTGTTACATTATTCACTGGAGGAGAAACCTTCATTGCTTTTTCTGCATCTGCTGGGGTCTGCTGTATGTGACCTTAACTCTCATTCTAACAGATGGCTTAATTTAGCCGACTGGTCATGCGTTAATAACCAATGAATTGCTGGTCTCTACTCAGGAGTGGCAAGGATGGTAGCCATTTATCATCATGTGGTTACTTTACAAGTAAACCACTCTTTTTAGAACAAATGCCGTGCCTCATTCGCATGAAAAACAAGACTTTCACATGTGCATGAGGTGGACAGATGCTCTGATATGACCAGGGTATAACAAATTACTGTGGCCGATGTGCTTCTGAATAACTAATAGTGGGTTTGAACTAGGAACAGTGAAGATATCAAATTTTTCTAATCAGATTTTATTTCATCAAATGCAACAACAGGTGTTGATGAACAGTGCAATGCTTCCTTACGGGCCTTTCCCAGCAATGCCGAGAAAATAGAGAAATAATAGAAAAGTAATAATAAATACACAATGAGTAACGATAACTTGGCCATACTATATACACACGGGGTGCCAGTACTGAGTCATTGTGCAGGGGTACAAGGTAATTGAGCTAGTACATATAACTAGGAATAAAGTGACTAGGCAACAGTCACTTTTTTTTAAAGTCAATGTTTAAAGGGTCAATGCAGATAGTTAACCAAATAGCTACCTAGACTATTTCAGTAAGTATTTAGCAGTCTTATGGCTTGGGGGTAGAATCTGTTCAGGGTCCTATTGTTTCCAGACTTGGTGTATTGGTACCACTTACCGTGCGGTAGCAGAGAAAACAGTCTATGACTTGTGTGGCTGGAGTCATTGACAATTTTTAGGGCCTTCCTCTGACATGCCTGGTATAGTGGTCCTGGATGGCAGAGAGCTCGGCCCCAGTGATGTACTGGGTCGTCCGCACTACGGCCCAGCTTTGCGTTCGGATGCCAAGCCGTTGCCATACCAAGCGGTGATGCAGCCAGTCAAGATGCTCTCAATAGTGCAGCTGTAGAACTTTTTGAAGATCTTTCCAGCCTCCTGAGGGGGACGAGGTGTTGTTGTGCTCTCTTCATGACTGTGTTGATGTTTTTGAACCATGATAGATCCTTAGTGATGTGGACACTGAGGAACTTGAAGCTCTTGACCCGCTTCACTACAGCCCCGTCGATGTGAATGGGGGCGTGCTCGGCCCTCTGTTTCCTGTAGTCTACGATCAGCTCCTTTGTCTTGCTGACGTTGAGGGAGAGGTTGTTGTCCTGGCACCACACAGCCAGGTTTCTGACCTCCTCCCTATAGGCTCTCTCATCATCGTCGGTGAACAGGTCTACCACCGTCGTGTAGTCAGTAAACTTACTGATGGTAATGAAGTTGTGCGCGGCTACACAGTCGTGGGTGAACAGGGAGTGCAGGAGGGGACTAAGCACACACCCCTGAGGGGCCCCTGTGTTGTGGGTCAGCGTGGCGGATGTGCTGTTGCCTGTCCTTAACACCTGGGGGCAGATGTCCAGGATCCAGATGCAGAGGGAGGTGTTAAGTCCCGGGGTCCTTAGCTTAGTGATGAGCTTGGAGGGTATTATGGTGTTTTGAATGCAGAGCTGTAGTCAATGAACAGCATTCTCTTATCCAGGTGGGAGAGGGCAGTGTGGAGTACAATAAAGATTGTGTCATCTGTGGATCTGTTGGAGCCGTATGCGAATTGGAGTGGGTCCAGGGTATCTGGGATGATGGTGTTGATGTGAGCCATGACCCGCCTTTCAAAGCATTTCTTGGCTACATATGTGAGTGTTACTGGGCAATAGTCATTTAGACAGGTTACCTTGGCATTCTTGGGCACAGGGACTATGTTGGGCTGCTTGAAACATGTAGGTATTACAGACTGGGTCAGGGAGAGGTTGAAAATGTCAGTGAAACCTTAACCCAGCCAAGCTATGTAGCCTATGCCCTGTTACTGCAAGCAAATAGGATGACTGTTTTTAACATGAAGGAGGAGTAGGGTCTGGAGAGAAATAGTCTGGCCCATACAGCCAGGGAGTAGCCTTACTGCTTGACCTGGCCTCAGCCCTGCCTGCCTGCTCTCCTGTCTGGAACAGGAGAAGAATAAACATCAGCTTCACAGCTGCCATTGGTCATTGTGTTGACCCCTCCAAAAGGAAACTGCCTGGCTAAGGGTGGGGCCCAGGGACAGGAATTGCAACAGAAACAAAATAAGAAAAACTATATGCATTAGAGAGAGAGAGATGGAAGGAAGAGACAGAGGGAGAGACAGAGTGAGAAGTAAAATTCCTGTGCAGAATGGGAGGTAGAGGGATAAGGATTGATGGAGGCCAGAGAGGCAGTGTTCTGGAAGGATTTGGGGAAGGATCAGGGGAGACAGAGACGAAGACCAGAGTAGAGCTGTTAGTCCGGTCAGGCAGGGGAAAGCTGGTCAGACTCACAGCAGTTTTGGGGTTAAAACCTCAGGTCAGTGGAGCCAGTCAGTGGTGGTCACATGCAGCACAGTGGGGTAACGGAAGGAAGTAGTCAAGCACTGAAGCACTGTTGATGTGTCTAAGTGACCCGTTCACCGGGATCCTCATTGATTGTTTCCAGACTGACTCAATGAGTGAAGTAAATTAGATAACAACAAGCGGGACTTGAACCACACCTATAGACATGGCAGGTATACACAAACACACAACAAGGCATTGGGAGGTTGTTGCGAGTCAGTGAATAGAACAATCCATCTTCCCTTTCGGAACGATTCATGTATTAAGAAGGATTGCTCCAGAGATTAGTCCAGCAGATAATGATGTCATGCTTCCTTGGACTCTACATGCATGATCAAGGAATATGTTGACTGAAAACGTTAAAGGATTTGTCTCTGGCTGTAGGTCTGGATAAATAAGTAGGGGTATTAACCCTCAACGGCCAAATCCCCCAATCTGGCCCCATTCTAATATCCGAGCTATGTCATCATTCCCTGCTATAGCTAAATACATCTGCACCTCTCCACAGCAATGAGTGATCAGCAGTCATAAGCGAGGCACTATAGCCTACAGGCTTTACAAAAACAGTTATTAATACTGATGGAGAATTTGGTGATAAGTTACTCTCATATTAAAGTAAAAAATATTGATAATCTATCAATAAAAAGGTGCACAAACTGTGATCCATTTTCCCACCAAAACAAGAAACTTATGTTGTGTGAAATTTGCATAAAACTATACATGATGTCCAAATGTGTATTTGAGCTGTGGCCTATTAAACACCTTCAATGGCAGTAGTGTAAGGCTCAAGTATAACATGCCTTTCTGTGCAGAAGTAGAAGGCTTTCTGCTCACTGAATCAGTAACAATTGTTCATTGACTGATGTGATAGGACTAGTTCCCAGACTACACAAGAGGACATGAACTGTAAAATGGCAGAGTGAAATATACATTGACAGCCTACACGCATTAACTCACAGAGCGTCTGTAATTATATTCCACTACCTGATTCAAGGTGATAGGCAACTCTAAATTAATTGCTCATGTGTGTAACCATGGTTTCAGCTGAACAGAGGGCTTTCAGCTGAACAGAGGGGTGTCAGCAAGGGGACAGTCTGGCCCGCTACGACCTGTCCGCAAATTCTAATAAATCCAGACAATCACAGACATGAAGCTTCATGCAGGTTAATGGCGTAATTCCATTAGTCTAGCTAAATCATTTAAATGCCCAGCGTGTGGTCCACCGCTACAAATGGGCTTTATAACCTTGCATTCCTCCATTTGGAATTCCACTACAGCGCCCCTCGTTCCAAACGTTGTAATCGGGAATGTGGTCCTGGTCGGTGAAACCGTTAGGCTACGCATTCTATCCCCACTGCTGCTGGCACGAGCATGGGATAACTCCAACTGGGCACCTTACATTCTAGGACACCTATGGAGACCTGTGTCGGTCACCTATAAAGTAGGCCTAGTCTGTGTGAAAGCAGGCTGCTATCAATTGATCAATGATTGATCAAAGGACGCCATACAATTATATGGGTCTATCTCACTTGGGTTGTAACCATCTTCTCCAAAGTTCAACAGTTTAATAATGACCAATAGATAAACCGTGAAAATCATTAGTAGGCTATTAGGCCTACAGGCGTTAAATGTTCTTCCAGACACTGCTTCTTCTAGAGAGGAGGAAAACCCGATAGAATGAATTCAACCCTATAGCTTTTGAGGCAGTCATCCGTTCACTGAACTGACCACCAGTCACGGACGGGCGGTTAAAGCAGACCAAAGTTAAGGGCAGAGCGGCAATGAGAAAGTGATGAACATCTGGAAGTAGGCTAATGAAAAGAGGAAGAATGGAAGGACCCACCCTCTCCCTGGAGTAACGGCAATCACGGGGTTTTCTTTAAATGAGGGTTTAATCTTAAAGTATTCATGAATTCAACTTCAAAAGTTTCTTTGATTGAAGAAAGAACCTGATCGAAAAACGTTTTAGTTGAAGTTCCTAATTTTTAAAAGTTTAGCCAAAAGAGTGAGGGTGGCAAGTTTCCAAATTGTTCCAGAACGCAAATATTAACTAAAGATATTCTCTCCAATTTGAACAACAACCTCAGTGAAAATGTGAGACCGCTCTCTCAGCTGTCAATAAAATTCAGCCAACATGACCTAATAACACAAAACGTCTCAGGGATAACACACGCGCCAGTACCCAATGCATTGTGTGCGCTCCCTCGAGGAGCGCATTATCGCCAATGATGCTCAGCCAAATAACCTACTATGCACGAGAACAAAACCACTCATTAGGCCATTAATACTTATGGTAATATTTAGGGAAAAGTGCACACCAATTCATACAAACATAACGCAGTTAAATAGGTAGAGAATGGGCAATACGAGACCCGTTACTTCTAGAAGTAAGACACAAACCGGGGAACGGACAGGACAAAAGAAATATTACGCAAGACACCATTTTGGACTTATTAATTGAGCAAATGTTAACATACAGGCTGCTGGGAATTAAGAATGTATGATCTTATCAAAAGGCTGTTGTACTTACCTATCCTTATAAATCCGTTCAGACGTCTTGGGCCAGGAACGCTCACTGACATGGAGACAAAAACACCGCAGCCAAGCGGTTCAGATTCCCCCCCTCCGCTCTTAAAGGGCCAGGAGAGCCTTTAGACCAGACTAGTACCTTAGGCTAGAAGCCCCATTCCACTCAGACATCTCTGCATATTCATTCAAAACGGTAAAATGTAAGAGTTGGAATAAGAGAGTCGTCGTATTAATGGCTCAGTGTGTCTTATAGAAATATAGTCCAATGCAAGGGTGACCTAAAGTCCGTCAGCATTGCTTTCTTTCCATTCTTTAATTATGTTTTTTATCGGTGACTGCGCATGGGAAATATGGTCCCCGTAACATGACGTCATACTTTAGTCTCCCCTGGAATCTACCCGTGTCTTACAGAAGACTAAATCATCGATTGGGGGACGTAAATGTGGTTAATGTTTTACAGAGAATGGATACACCACAGGTATATCACCGATTGATTAATGCCTAAAAAGGGTGGGTGTGTTTTTATTGTATAGCGTGTTACATATCAATAACACACACTACATCCATACAATGGGCGTTTACTTTGGCAGACAAACATTACGGCTACAATGTCAGGCACACGCGCACAGGAAATTAATTGCACGATGAAAAATAACAGAAAGGGGCGCATACTCCGACTTGAGCCGACATCAGGTTCAAATAGAGATCTGAGGGGTTCGCTCTGCATTGTCTGGCCAATAATTAGGTTGGTTCATGTCTGCAAAGATGCGTCCTGAGAGCCAGATGACTAAACCCGTTTAGTTTCTCCAGGATAACCCATCCACAGCCTATTCATTATCCACTCGAAATGGAACGCTACATCTCTTCTCATTTAAAAAATAAATAAAGCAATAATATGCCACATGTCAATACACATAAAAATGAGATACCCATCTGCATTATTAACACAACATACTACAGGCCTATAGCCTATCAATTAATAAACGAAGGTGTTTAATAATTGAGTTGTTTAAACATTTCCCCTGCTGGCTAAATCCAGTCCTGGGACTCATATTCCCAGGGTAGTAAAATCATGCGTCTAGAATGATTAACCCTCTCAAGGTTATATACAGTACAGTGCATTCGGAAAGTATTCAGACCCCTTGACTTTTTTTCTCACATCTTGTTACATTACAGCCTTATTCTAAAATGGATAAAATAAAATTCCTCATTCATCTACACACACTACCCCATGACAAAGTGGAAACAGGTTTAGAAATGTATTTAAAATAAAAAACAAATACCTTATTTACATTAATATTCAGACCCTTTGCTATGAGCTCAGCTGCATTCTGTTTCCATTGATCATCCTTGAGATGCTTCTACAACTTGATTGGAGTCCACCTGTGGTAAATGCAATTGATTGGACATGATTTGGAAAGGCACACCCCTGTCTATATAAGGTCCCACAGTTGACAGTGCAAAACTGAGCAATCGGGGGAAAAGGGTTTGGTCAGGGAGGTGACCAAGAACCCGATGGTCACTCTGACAGAGCTCCAGAGTTCCTCTGTGGAGATGGGGGAACCTTCCAGAAGGATAACCATCTCTGCAGCACTCCACTAATCAGGCCTGTGGTAGAGTGGCCAGACGGAAGCCACTCCTCAGTAAAAGGCACATGACAGCCCGCTTGGAGTTTGCCAAAAGGCACCTAAAGACTCTCAGACCATGAGAAACAAGATGCTCTGGTTTGATGAAACCAAGATTTTACTCTTTAGCCTGAATATCAAGCGCCACATCTGGAGGAAACCTGGCACCATCCCTACGGTGAAGCATGGTGGTGCCAGCATCATGCTATGGGGATGTTTTTCAGTGGCAGGGACTGGGAGACTAGTCAGGATCGAGGGAAAGATGAACAGAGCAAAGTACAGAGAGATCCTTGATGAAAACTTGCTTCATGGCACTCAGGACCTCAGACTGGGGTGAGGGTTCATCTTCCAACAGGACAACGCAAGGGTGGTTTCGGGACAAGTCTCAATGTCCTTGAGTGGCCCAGCCAGAGCCCGGATTTGAACCCGAGAGAACCTGGAGACCTGGTAATAGCTGTGCAGCAACGCTCCCCATCCAACCTGACAGAGCTTGAGAGGATCTGCATAGATCTGCAATACAGGTGTGCCAAGCTTATACCGTCATACCCAAGACTCAAGGCTGTAATTGCTGCCAAAGGTGCTTCAACAAAGCACTGAGTAAAGGGTCTGAATACTTATGTAAATCTCATATTTCCGTTTTTTTTTTATTTGATAAATTTGCAAAAAAGTATCAAAACCATTTTTTAATTTGTCATTATGAGGTATTGTGTGTAGGTTGACAAGGGAAAAAAACAATTTAATCTACTTTAGAACAAGGCTCTAACGTAACAAATGGTGGAAAAAGTCAAGGGGTCTGAATACTTTCCCAATACATTGTATATCAATCAGCACTGATAAAAGCAGACTGTTAAGATTAAGAGAACATTTTAATACAAAGCAGTACAAAAAAAAAAGAAAAGTGAATAAATTAAAAAAAGTTGTTATTTTCCTGACTGGTAAAAACAGTTTTAGACAAGCCTTGTGAAAACACAATAAACAGAGGAAATACAGTAGTTACAGACGTTGGTACGTAGGTGCGGCAGTGTGAATACAGTATAGTGCAATACAATAAAGGAGACACAGTCCAATACAGTAGTTAAAAAGACCTACATTATATGTTTCCACCAACCACAGGGTTGAAGATTCATTCCAGAACATGTGGAGTGTTTGTCAGCACAGAGGGAGAGAGGGAGAGAGGGAGAGAGAAGAGAGAAGAGAGAAGAGAGAAGAGAGGAGAGAGGAGAGAGGAGAGAGGAGAGAGGAGAGAGGAGAGAGGAGAGAGGAGAGAGAGAGAGAGAGAGAGAGAATGTCACTGCCAGTCTAGCAGTGCTTACAATGTGAACATCAGTGATGCAACAGTGTTTTTGGTCAGTTCAGTAAAAATAACATTTCACAGTGTCACCAGAGACCATTTGTAAGGCTCCCTCTCTTCCCAAAGCCACATCTCTCCAACCTACAATGTGTCCATTGTATGTTGATCTAGAGCAGGCGGGCCTCTAATGATCAAAATGTCATACTTCTTCATAATGAATTCCTGTCCTGATACAGGGTGTATGAAAGGGAGAAGTCAGTAGTGAAAGAATGTCAGTTATTTGGTATGAGGATCGTTGGTTACAGAACGACTCCCTGGGAACATTTAATGACTACGTCTGGCAGCAACTGGTCCCCCACCAAAATAATCACACACAAATTCACTAAGGCCACGAAACAGGCCTGCTAAACCACACAGTGTAACCACCCAGGCCCTTCCACAGCAAACATGACACATACACAAGCAAATGGAAAGAAGCCTATATCCTGTGCAGTCGGGGCAAGACACACACTCAAACACAAACCTCCAAGCGCACACATTCAAACTCGGCCCAAAACAAACACACAATTAGGGAAGCGCCTAGGAGCTATTTTGGATTCTCCAGTTCAGGAAAAGCTACATTTAAACAGAGCGGAGATGAACAGAGAGGGAGAGGCATCATTCTGGGTTCTCCTCAATGCAGAGAGACTCCACCTGAAAGCTGGTCTCTGTAAATGCCCAGGACAATGAGAGATGGTCCAAACGACTATGTTTACAGTGCAGATAAACTTCCAGTATAAACAGAGGAAGCTTTTCCTATAGGAGTGTGAGAGACAGAGAGAATGGGGGGAGGCAGAGCAGAGCTGGAGATGAAGACAAGAAACGAGTGAGTGAGGGGGGAGAGAGGTGGTATGGCCTGACACTGGGGGGGTTTGGAATAACAAGCTAGGGAAATGGAGGAGGATGGTGTGAGTGTTGAGGATCGACTGTTGGTATGTGAACGGGGGTGGGGGAGACAGACAGACCAGTTGAAATCAAGAGTATGTCTATAGCTCTCGGTTTCTTCTCTGTTGACGAGGTCTGCTGTGCTTCAACAGTCCCCCCGGCGGAGACTGGACCTACTGAAGGAATTTCTGTGAAGACATAATAAAGATCAAAAGACAGATTAAAATGTTGCTATCTGGACGAGGGTTTTGCAATGTGTGGATGAAGGAGCCTCTTAATTGCTGGTAAGGTGTATGTCATTTTGTGTTCTGGCAGGTGTGGCTGTGCTCTATCTGGCTGGGATTAGAAATCCTCCAGCCCTCACATAAGACACGCAGCTGGCTCCAAAAACACCCAGTCAGAAACCAACCAACAATGTGCTGACACTTTCCAAACCAGATCTGCTGAGATGATTGAAGCAGCAGCATTGTGTGTGGATGAAGGGGTCCTACTAGCGCTACTCAGTGGGGCGTGATGCATGTTTGTGTGACTACGCGTATGTGAAGTGTCGAGTTACTACGGTGTTTTTCAAAGCAGAGGCTGGCAGTGGGGTGTTCAAATGGATTAGCTCACAGCGTGTGTGTTTGCATCTGTGTGTGTGGAAGACGGTGTCGAGTTACTATTGTGTAGGCTGTAGATGTCAGTGCTCTGCAGAGCTGGATGCACTCATATTGTGTGTGTGTGTGTGTGTGTGTGTGTGTGTGTGCGCGCGCGGTGTGTCTGTGTATTATGAGTGTGTGTGTGTCCATGCATGTTCAGTGTGTGAATCCAGTTTCTTGTACATAGACATGGAATCACTGGTCACTTTAATAATGTTTACATAATGCTTTACTCATCTCATATGTATATACTGTATTCTATTCTACTGTATTTTAGTCAATGCCACTCCGACATTGCTCGTCCTAATATTGACATATTTCTTAATTCTATTCTTTGACTTTTAGACTTGTGTGTATTGTTGTGAATTGTTAGATCCTACTGCACTGTTGGAGCTAGGAACAAGCCTTTCGCTACACCTGCAATAACATCTGCTAAATATGTGCACGTGACCAATAACATCTGCTAAATATGTGCACGTGACCAATAACATTTGATTTGTAACCTTTGTGTAGCAGACTGAAGCCCTGCAGCCGGCAGTGTCCTGTAGAGCTGGGGGATCTTGCGGGTGATGAGTGGTCCCAGAGACTCTTTCAGCTTATTGTAGTTCCTCTCCATTTCCTTGTGGTACTCTTTCTGGTCTGGACCAATCAGAGTCTTGTTTTTCCTCAGGGCATCCTCACACCTGCAGGAGAGGAAGGAACACACACACGGGGTGTCAAAGTCTGTTCACTGGGTTATTGAACCGTGTGTGTGTGTGTCAGACTGTATAGTCCATGTACAGGCTTTGTAAGGTGTCATCACCTCTTAGTGAAGTCTTTAAAGCAGAGACGTAGTTTGTTGTGATGACGGTACAGCTTGGGGTCATCGGGAATGTCAGAGAGAAAGACCTGGGCCACCTCCAGAGGGCCCTGCACACGAGAGACAGAGAGAGAGTGAGAGAGGGTTACGTACACACTCCAACATGTCAAACACACAAAGGGATATTACGCAACACAAACAGTACCTGGTTGACAGTGGTGCCCACGGAGCCCTGCAGCACCATCTGCAGCATCTTGGCGTCGGCAGGCTCCTGGTGGGTAGCGAAGGCCAGCTCCTGGGTCTTCTTCTGCATGTCCTCTATAGCCACCTCCATGGGCACCAGGATGATCTGGAGAGGAGAGGGGACAGCGACATGATCATGAGCACTGCTTCACTGTGAGTGGATTAAGCTAGTGTTATGTACTGTAAAGCTCTATGAGCACCTGGAAAAACACTGCTAAATATAAATCATTTCACTGTTCACAGTGCTCACCATGTTTCACACTACAGTCATACATGTATACACCCACCTCCTCTTTGTGGATGACGTTGACGCGTGTCTTGATGTAAGGGAAAGCGTGGGACGTGGTGAGGATGGACTTGCGTTTGTACTGCTCGTGCAGGTCCCCGTGGGCGCGCCCGTCCAGGGTGAAGGGGGTGCAGTACATGAAAGTGCGCAGGTTGTAGTTCTTGTCGAAGTAGGTGATCCTCTCCTTCAGCTCGTACGTGTCGAAGAAGGGCTCCACGTAGGTGATCTGGAGGTAGGCCTGAGAGCCACGCAGATATACAACAAATAGATCAGTACTACGGGGTCATTCCTCAAGTCCCCATGTAAAAACCGCAACACAAACCTTCAGTCGTTTTCCTTTCTGAGACTTTGGGCCTTTTACCTTATTGGGGTCCAGCTTGTTCTTGTCCACATGGTTGGAGTCCTTGATAATCTCCACCACATCATCTCCAAACCGCTCAGCATAGAACTCCTGAACAAGATGTAGAGACATTCAAAAGACTGGTATCAGCTTATAACACACAACTCTGCAATGGTCCAGTGAGCTACAGAAAGGATCACTGATGTCTTCGGGTGTTATATAAATGATTATTTTCTTATCCTCCTCGTCATTCTCCTCAGACCGTACCTCTAGTCTGTAGGAGATCTCAGCCAGCTTGGTGATAGAGGGCTCCTTGTACACAAACTCCTGCTCATCCAGGTCCCCAAAGCGACAGCCGTAGAAGCCCACCCGGAAGTAGGTCCCAAACATCCTCTACACACTATAGAGAGGGGCATGGAAGACCGAGAGAGGGGGGGGGGGGGAACAGGAAAACAGAACACAGAGATTACTTTCAGAGTCACTTAGTCTAAGTTGTCCTAAATTGACATTAATTTGGTCTAAGTTGTCCTAAATTGACATATTAATTTGGTCTAAGTTGTCCTAAATTGACATATTAATTTGGTCTAAGTTGTCTTAAATTGACATGTTACATTGGTCTAAGTTGTCGTAAATTGACACGTTACAACCAGGGCTCCATATGCGACAACATATTTTGCTGTGCGACTTGGAGTTTAAATTTAGGAGTGCCTTCGTAAAGTATTCAGACCCCTTGACTTTTTCCACATTTTGTTACATTACAGCCTTATTCTAAAATTGATTAAATTGTTTTCCCCCCTCAAATCTACATACAATATACCCCATAATGACAAAGCAAAAAAATTGTTTTAAAAATTGTTGCTAAATTATATTTTTAAAAAACAACGAAATATGACATTTACATAAGTATTCAGACCCTTTACTCAGTACTTTGTTGAAGCACCTTTGGCAGCGATTACAGCCTCGAGACTTCTTGGGTATGACGCAACAAATTAGGCACAGCTGTATTAGGGGAGTTTCTCCCATTCTTCTCTGCAGATCCTCCCAAGCTCTGTCAGTTTGGATGGGGAGCGTCGCTGCACAGTATTTTCAGGTCTGTCCAGAGATGTTCGATTGGGTTTAAGTCCGGGCTCTGGCTGGGCCACTCAAGGACATTCAGAGACTTGTCCCGAAGCCACTCCTGTGTTGTCTGTGTGCTTAGGGTCGTTGTCCTGTTGGAAGGTGAACCTTCACCCCAGTCTGAGGTCCTGAGCGCTCTGGAGCAGGTTTTCATCAAGGAGCTCTCTGTACTTTGCTCAGTTCATCTTTGCCTCGATCCTGACTAGTCCCCCAGTCCCTGCAGCTGAAAAACATCCCCACGGCATGATGCTGCCACCACCATGATTCACCGTAGGGATGGTGCCAGGTTTCCTCCAAACGTGATGCTTGGCATTCAGGCCAAAGAGTTCAATCTTGGTTTTATCAGACCAGAGAATATTGTTTCTCATGGTCTGAGAGTCTTCAGGTGCCTTTCTGCAAACTCCAAGCGGGCTGTTGTGTGGCTTCTACTGAGGAGTGGCTTCCATCTGGTCACTCTACAATAAAGTGTCATGTTGCAGAGATGGTTGTCCTTCTGGAAGGTTCTCCCATCTCTACAAAGGAACTCTGGAGGTCTGTTAGAGTGACCATCGGGTTCTCAGTCACCTCCCTGACCAAGGCCCTTCTCCCCCGATTGCTCAGTTTGGCCGGGTGGCCAGCTATAGGAAGACTTGGTGGTTCCAAACTTCTTCCATTTAAGAATGTTGGAGCCACTGTGTTCTTTTGGACCTTCAATGTTGCAGAACTTTTTTGGTACCCTTCCCCGGGAACATCAGTGCTACCAATAACATTTTTTAATTTGGAGCCCTAGTTAAAACATTGAAACCATATGCTACCACAGCAACCAGTAAATACACCCCAGAGAGTTGGAGCCAGTCAATCTTGTGCAACTGTTTTACACAACTATGTATTGGTTAAGTGTGTGAAAGTGTGAATGCAATGCAATACCGTGGTTTGAATGGGGAGTTTTATTACATTTCACTTACCAGTTAGGAAACATCATCCAGAAAGGACAGGAAAGGCAGGGAAACCACAGGGAAGAGAAATCAAATATTATTGTTTAAATGCATTTATAAACTGGGTGGGTTGAGCCCTGAATGCTGATTGGCTGACAGCTGTGGTATATCAGACCGTATACCATGGGTATGACAAAACATGTATTTATACTGCTTCAATTACGTTGGTAACCAGATTATAATAGCAATAAGGCACCTCGGAGTTTGTGGTATATGGCCAATATACCACGGTTAAGGGCTGTATCCAGGCACTCCGATTTGCGTCGCGCCTAAGAACAGCCCTTAGCCGTGGTATATTAACCATATACCACACCCCCGCGTGCCTTATTGCTTAAATAAACTCAATATCCGTTAAGTTACACAAACAAACAGCATATTTAATTTACTTTACCTCCCATCCAGAACTCTGGTTGTAGATTTTGTTAAAGGCGTCCTGCAACTTTCCATGGACAATAGCCAGCTTCTTGAAGTCTCTGTTGGCCTCGTGGACCGGGAGTAGGATCTTATACACCTCGTTGATGGCCTCGTACATGGAAGCCTGCAGGGGAGATACAGTATGAAACAGTGAGAAGTCTACCTACAGCACACTACAACACCTCGTTGATGGCCTCGTAAATGGAAGCCTGCAGGGGAGATACAGTATGAAACAGTGAGAAGTCTACCTACAGCACACTACAACACCTCGTTGATGGCCTCGTAAATGGAAGCCTGCAGGGGAGATACAGTATGAAACAGTGAGAAGTCTACCTACAGCACACTACAACACCTCGTTGATGGCCTCGTACATGGAAGCCTGCAGGGGAGATACAGTATGAAACAGTGAGAAGTCTACCTACAGCACACTACAACACCTCGTTGATGGCCTCGTACATGGAAGCCTGCAGGGGAGATACAGTATGAAACAGTGAGAAGTCTACCTACAGCACACTACAACACCTCGTTGATGGCCTCGTACATGGAAGCCTGCAGGGGAGATACAGTATGAAACAGTGAGAAGTCTACCTACAGCACACTACAACACCTCGTTGATGGCCTCGTACATGGAAGCCTGCAGGGGAGATACAGTATGAAACAGTGAGAAGTCTACCTACAGCACACTACAATTCATATATACTTTACAAAAACCTGGCTTTCTCTATGTGAACATACAGCTCTGACTATTTACTAGGTGGTAAGGCAAACTGATGCTGTGTAGGGCGTCCACTCAAAGAGAGATTCAAAAGCTATTCGTCCCGTATTTAAGGAAATCTCAATGTAAAGAAGATCTGAGTAATACCATGTGGAAGGAGGTTGCAGCTTGCTCCAGCAGCCCCACCAGCCCCAACTCGCTGAAGTACTTCCCCGCACAGATACCCTCCTCCTCCGGGGACAGGATGTCATCAGACACCGCTGACTCCTCCAGAACATTAGATGAGATGTGCTACAGCAGGTAAGGGACAGAGCAGTCAGGAAAAGACTCAGCTAAGGTTTTGAGGTATACTATAAGGGACAGGAAAACACACACACTCCTGACCTGGAAGGTGACACAGCCAATGGGCAGGTAGCGGCAGTCCTCCAGCATGTTGAGGTACTCTGCCACCAGGGCGGCGCTGTGCACCAGGCAGTGGGCTGCCTCCGCGTGGTTCCCTCTCTCCGAGTGCTTCCCCGCCATGTTCTGCAGCCACGTCAGACGCAGGTCAGGGGAGTTCTGATAGCCCTTAGCAATCCTGAGGGTGGGGTGGGGGGGAAGACAGAAAATCAGGTCGGTACATAGCTAATGCAATCCAAGCCGGGGCGGCAGGTAGCCTAGTGGTTAGAGCGTTGGGCCAGTAACCCGAAAGGTTGCTGGATCGAATCTCCGAGCTGACAAGGTAAAAATCTGTCATCCTGCCCCTGAGCAAGGCAGTTAACCCACTGTTCCCCGGGCGCTGAAGACGTGGATGTCAATTATGGCAGCCCCCCGCACCTCTCTGATTCAGAGGGGTTGGGTTAAATGCAGAAGACACATTTCAGTTGAAGGCATTCAGTTGTACTGACCTGGTATCCCCTCTTACCCTTTGTATTTCTCTTTACTCCGTTTGTGGATGTGAATGTGTGTGGATGTGAATGGGTTTGAGAGGAAGTGGTTGTGTCGATGAGACAGCTGTTGTGTGTGTAATACCTGTACATGAGATCAATGAGCATCTCAGGGTCCTGCTGGTGCTCCTTCATCTTGACTGTGTCAGTCAGAATCATGTGCAGATTGAAGACCAGATCCTGGACCTGTTCTGGGAACGGGGAGTCCCGTAGCTCCAGGTCCTCCTCTGCGTAGGTCAGGATGGTTTTTAGGGAACGTCGGAGGTGCTCCTCGTTGAAGTTCTGAGATGTCCCCACCAGGGAGGACAGGGACATGGTGACCTGCATCTTCACCCGGGCAAAGTTCTACACCAGAGAGAGGATGAGTCAATATTCAAGACTACAGAAGGGATGTGACCAATACAGAATTCCACAACATGTCAGTTGATGGTGTTGAGACTGAACTGGAACCATCTTTACTTCTATTCTTATTGTTGTTGCATTGTTGACAGGTGAACCTGCAAGTAAGCATTTCATTATAATATATACACCACGTATATCCTGCACATAGGACAAATATACTGGATTTGATTTGTATTATTGTGGGAAGATCTTAGCCTGGAAATCCAAACTGAATTCACGCTTCCTTTCACTATGGTTTCACTTCATAACAGTTAAACAGAGTGTGAATGCAGTTTGTCTTTCCAGGCTATGACGTGAGACTCACGTTGCCGATCTCAAAGTTCTGCCTCATCAGCAGATAGAGGGAGGCGGAGGCTTGACTCCGGACAGAGCCCACACTGCTGCTGCAGTGGCGGAGCAGACGCAGACACAGGTCAGCACACAGCTCTGTGTCCTCCTCAAACAGCATCTCTGGGAACTACACACAAGGAACACACAACACTTAATTCACACACACAAAGACATGTAACTTTGTGTGTGTAACTAACATACGGGCGTGCACACACACACACACACACACACACACACACACACACACACACACACACACACACACACACACACACACACACACACACACACACACACACACACACACACACCTTGAAGACGAGTCCCCTCTGTGTAGTGAAGCAGTGCTGCAGGAAGAGGGCACTCTGACTCCCTGCCATGCTGTGGAGGAGGACTCTCAACACTCCGCCCAAAACACTCTCCTTCAGCTCCGACGCCAGCACCGTCTTCACTATGATCTCCAGCGTGTCCAGGACGACCAGAGAGGCTTCAGTGGCCAGGTTTCCATCCACCACGGACTCCTGCTCCGTCTCCGCCTTGGTTCTGCAACGAAACAGGGTTTACAATACCTCAGACACACACAAATCCGTACAAACGTCACTATACAACGTGCCTACACAAATACTGAACACAGACCGTTGATGACAAGTTCTATCAAGTCATTGGTCTACCTCGGCATTAATCTGTGCGTATGGCGGGGACCTACTTGTCGACTCTGTCTGTGTTCTGTCTCCAGTGCGTGACGTTCTTCCTCCATCTGACATTCTCATTGCCATATGGACTCCGCTCTGAACCAAAACAAAACATACGGACACTTGTAATAACCACAAAGGAACATTGCATGTAGAAAATCTCAAACTATTATGGCCCATCCGGTGCTGGTACCTCTGCAGCGACGGACCATCTCCTGTCGGGCTCCGATGGTTCCCAGTATGGCCTCCTCTAGACGAGCCTTCATGTCCTGAGACTTCTTAAATGTCAGGCTGTTGATACGCTCCAGAGCCTTCTTCCCCTGGGACAACCAATCAGAGATGGAACGGTCAGAACGGCTATAATAGGAGGTATTCAGGTCGGAGAGTCCAACAGGGGTAACAGGTGAAGGACGAGAGGTACAGCGGTCTGATCAGTGAGAGGGGACAGAAGTGGTGCCTACCTTGTACTCGAAGCAGGACACCGAGAGGTGCAGCAGGTCTAGCAGCCTGTTGATCTGTAGCACAGAGAGGTCTGACACCCAGCTCTCCAGCAGAGCAGCGTCTGCGTTCTTCAGTACCCACAGGAAAGACACCAGCAGAGTCCTACTGCACTCTGCCGACAGAGAGCTGCACTGACGACCAGCCTGGGAGAAAGATGAACGCCTACATTAGGGCTAGAAGTTTTTCCTGATGTCACTGTGCAAACTATGTCACTTTGCAAACTATGTGGATGGGAAAGAGTGTCAGAGGAGCTCATGAGCAGTGAGCCATCTACAGGTAGTGAGGGGTAGTTCAGTATGGCGGCTGTCATTAGAAGGCATGCTGTACCCCCTCTGGTGTTGTGGATTTGCCCCATGCTGGCACTGTACCTTAGAGTGGAAGTGTACTACAAAGGATCTCAATAACAGAGGGAGGGGGAAAATAAGTTCAATCGTTACCAGGGTTACTGGAGTTACTAAAAATGCCTGAGATATGAAAGCCTGAGGCAGTAAGCTCCACACAGCAGAGGGGGGCTGATGGTGTCTCATTACTCACCACCGTGGGCATGGTGAAGTTCGGGGCTTTGGCATGCGGCAGCGGGGAGCCAGCGATCGCCATGGCGACAGACTGACTGATGGTTCCGTTGTCTGGGTCCCCGTCGTCTTGCATAGCGGGGGCGTGGCGGCCCCGGGCGGGAGAAGTGTCTGACAAACACAGGAACAAAACATACTGGTGATTCTATCAACCTAAGTTAGAATAACTAACTAGCATGCAATCTCCCACCTCCAATCAGGGTTTAAACACAACGCCACATGGTCAGAGAAGAGGAAGATGATACTGGTTAACCTACAGCAGGGGTAGGCAACTAGATTAGGCCGCGGGACGATTTTTGTCGGAGCGGATGGTTGGGGGGCCATAACATAATTATAATAATTTATACACTGCAAATTGACCACAACTAAGCCCCAAAACAGATTGTATTTGAGAATAACAATCATTTCAAACCTTGATTACATTGAGACATCTTTTTCTTATTTGTGGGAATACCTGGGAACAGACTTCCTAAATTAATTCCTGGTGATTGGACAGTGTTTTATTACAACCCCCCAAAAAACCTGCTGGACGTTTTTGGCAAGCGGTCAGCCTGTTGCCGACCCCTGACCTACAGTGTCCTTCTCACCTGTGAAGTCATGGAGCTGGGGCAGGGTGTCCATGACGATGGGGATGAGGGGCAGGTAGAGCTGGGCGATGTGGGTTCGCACCTGGGGGTCCGTGTAGCGAGGGTCCGCATCATGACTGCACATCAGAGAGTGGACTGCACTGATGGCCTTCTTATGCAGGAAAAACACCCTGGCGGAGACTGAATGAGTCAGTACGTGCCGTGTGTGTCTAGTTGTGTGTGTGAGCTTGTGTGTGTGTGTGTGTGTGTGTGTGTGTGTGTGTGTGTGTGTGTGTGTGTGTGTGTGTGTGTGTGTGTGTGTGTGAAGCCTCCTCACCCCTCCGCATCAGGCTCCAGGATGAGGGATAGTTCAGTCAGCAGCAGGCCAGACAGGAAGTGTTGCTGTCTGAAGGGGACGGAGAGCTCAAACATACTGGCCACACCCTGGTCCTGGTGCATACTGGAGAACGCTGAACCCTGAGAGAGGGAGGGAGATGGATGGATGGTGAGAGGAGGGAGAGGAAGGACTTTCTAGCAAGAGTATTACTACAGATGTCCGCAGATGACAAAGTTGGCCCTTGGTCAAGATCACTGTGGTTGCCTAGTAATGAATGGAGCCTCCAGTCCAGTGGAGTTACCTGGGAGGTGGTGGAGGAGGTGGAGGGGGAAGGCGAGGCAGGGGGGCTAAGGGTGGAGCAGGGTAGGTTGAGGGTGACGTAGTGCTCGTGGCTGCACACGATGCGGGTGAAGTCCATTCTCAGAGCAGTCAGAGAGATGGGGTTCTGGGCTGTGTGGAACTTGTTGGCGATCTGACACACACACACACACAGAGAGAGACATATGGTTCAGGTATGTGTAAGACAACGTATTCAGGGACTGGTTGCAGTAAAAGCAAATGATGTCATGTGTGTTTGTCATTTGTGATGACTTGGTTGATGACTGACAGTGGGTGTAAATATTGCCTTGTATTGTGGCAGAATAGTGACACTGTCTGTATGCATGTTCGTACGTGCCTGTTTGTAGTAGAACCCAAAACGCACTGTCTGAGTGGGTGAGTGGGTGTCTGTGTTTATCATTGGAGCAGATGACAGGACCTGTGTGTGTGTATGTGTGTGTGTGTGTGTACCTGTTTGTAGTAGGAGCGGATGAGGTTGAAGACAAAGCCACGGTCCATGAGAGACAGCAGGTCATTCAGGAAGAAGGCCAGACTGCTGTTCAACCTCTCCACAAGCTCCACATCCTGAGAGAGAGACAGGAAGGGAGGGAGAGAAAGTCTGTGATTAGAGAATATGGGAAGGGTTAAGAGGACATAGAAGGTATACTATGTATTCCCTAAAAAAGGGAAACGTGACTCCTATGTTCTGCAATTCCGTTCTAATGGCCCTTGGGTTGTGGCCACTGTACCTTGTGGTATCGCCCTGCTACATCAGCACTGATAGCCCCCACTAGAGCAGCGATGTCATCCACAAAGCGGTCTGGGAAGCGCTGGCGTCTGGGAAGGTCTATCCGGGCGGACAGGAACAGGTGGTGGGACATACTCTTCGTCTGGGAGAGGAGGAGAGAGAGGGAGGAAAAGAGGGATCACGGATTGTATCTAATTCTTCAAATGAACACTGGCTATGTAAAACATCATATTCCTTCACGCTTTTCTCTGAATGACAAATTTGACCAACTGTTTCTTGATTTACGGAAATCCATAAACGGCCTGTGTGATGAGGACGAGTGAGTAAGATCAAGATCTCATGAACGATGCCATACAGACACAACTGTCATTATCCTCGTCATTCAGATACGTACCATGAGTTGGAAGAAGAACCAGGCCTGTTGCAGTGCTGCCTCCCTCACTGTGCTGGTGCTCACCACCCACTGTAGTGCCAGCTCCTCATGGAGCAGCTACACCAGGAAGTAAACAGGGTCAGAGAGAAACACCCAGGCAGAGTGCAGTACACCACGGTTAGCAATACAGAGGCTAACGCAGGAAAAGCTAGCTGAAATACCCAGGTAAAAATGTGAACGTGTGAAAATACTGAGCTAACACTAGCACCATACAATCTCTCCTAAAAAGGTAGGGATATCTGTCTGCTAACAAACACAGTGAAAAAAGCTACTACTAAGCTAACAACAGGATTATTGTCGAACACTAACATGTAATGAATCCTGTCGGTAGCAACACACACACACACACACACACACACACACACACACACACACACACACACACACACACACACACACACACACACACACACACACACACACACACACACACACACACAAACACACAAACACACTTACAATATGAACTGATAAGCACCAGTTACACATACTGACAAACACAGCATGGATGAGGATGGACAAGGGTGTTAATATAGTGTTTTAGACAGTGTATGACAACGGTACCTTCTTGGCAATCTGTCTTGTTGGAGCTGAACAGAAGGTGGCGCTGTCCACAAAGGCAGACATGCGATTGCAGCCACGATCACTTGCCTGACAGAGTAGTGGAGCGATGGAAACACAGTGACGAAGACAAAGAGCAGGAGTGAGCAAGGTGGAAAAAGATGAATGAAAAATGTAAGAAATGTGATGGATGGCTAGAGGACTTCCTGGACTCAATTGACTAGCTTGGATAGAACTGACGTTAGCGCCAGTGGAGTTCAGATGTTCCATGCGGTTGATAGGATGAAATGTGATCCTAGTGAAAAGCATAATTGTGAATAACGAGGCTGAGTCGAGCTAAGCCAAGGAGGGGAAAAGGAACAGACCAATGACAGACAGACAGCTGACAAAACGGACCGTAGACAAACACACAGCGCAGCAGCCACATAGGAGTGGAGGAGGGAAGGGCAGCGAGGAGGGTGGTGTTGGGTACGGGGTGAACATGGGGTTTGTTCTGGAGGCCAAAACGTTACAGAATGTTCAGATAGAAATGTATCGGGTAGAACAGACGCCATTGGCTCGTGTAGAATAGGGAACCATGTCCGCTCTAGTCATTATATTTCTCTCTGCAACGTTCTGAACAATTCTGGTTACTGAATGAACCGGCACCCATGGTGGAGGGGTAGATAGTTGAAGGTAGGGAAGGAGGGTTGTTGGCACCTGCTTGAGCTCACAGGTGAAGTTGGGGTTCCGGCGTAGCACAGCTCTGGAGCCCCCGGGGGCATAAGCAGAGTTTACCCAGGAGTGGGAGCGGTCTATCCCCTGAACATCATATCACATCAGCCACCACACCGACACACAGGCAGCCACAGGCCATGGGGGGAGAGAGGGAGCGAAGGAAGGTTAGGGAGGGTGGGAGGGGTGGAGACAAGGGTCAAATTAGAGGGAGGAGAAGGAAGCAAGAGAGGGAGAGAGAGAGGAGGGGAATAGCGAAGGATAGAACACAGTCCGGCACACAGTCCGGCACACAGACATAGGCACACCACAAGATTGCATAATTGACAACAGCGGTGGAATCAACCAACCATTGGCACAAACAGACAGGAATCACAGGCATGCACATCAAGATACGACACTGGAGCGTCACTACGGGAGGACGAGGGGAGTCTGATTGTATGTTTATTCACAGGAAACACGTCGGACAGACATTCAGCGTACATTTAAACAGCCAGAATGCCATTTAACCCCAATTTGAGTAAGTGTCTATGTTTAGACTGGAAGAGGCAGCAGCACCATCATAAGCACACACATAACATATTCAGGAGTTCGTCACATAGTGCCTTTACTTCCCCAACTAGAGAAGAACCGGAACAGGTTGTATTTACAGTGCCTAGACCGGACAGAACAGGTTGCATTTACAGTGCCTAGACCGGACAGAACAGGTTGCATTTACAGTACCTAGACAGGACAGGTTGTATTTACAGTACCTAGACAGGACAGAACAGGTTGCATTTACAGTACCTAGACAGGACAGGTTGTATTTACAGTACCTAGACAGGACAGAACAGGTTGCATTTACAGTACCTAGACAGGACAGGTTGTATTTACAGTACCTAGACAGGACAGGTTGTATTTACAGTACATAGACAGGACAGGTTTCATTTACAGTACCTAGACAGGACAGAACAGGTTGTATTTACAGTACCTAGACAGGACAGGTTGTATTTACAGTACCTAGACAGGACAGAACAGGTTGTATTTACAGTACCTAGACAGGACAGAACAGGTTGTATTTACAGTGCCTAGACCGGACAGAACAGGTTGCATTTACAGTACCTAGACCGGACAGAGGACAGAACAGGTTGTATTTACAGTGCCTAGACAGGATAGAACAGGTTGTATTTACAGTACCTAGCCAGGACAGAACAGGTTGTATTTACAGTACCTAGACAGGACAGAACAGGCTGTATTTACAGTACCTAGCCAGGACAGAACAGGTTGTATTTACAGTGCCTAGACAGGACAGAACAGGTTGTATTTACAGTACCTAGACAGGACAGAACAGGTTGTATTTACAGTACCTAGACAGGACAGAACAGGTTGTATTTACAGTACCTAGACAGGACAGAACAGGTTGTATTTACAGTACCTAGACAGGACAGAACAGGTTGTATTTACAGTACCTAGACCGGACAGAACAGGTTGTATTTACAGTACCTAGACCGGACAGAACAGGCTGTATTTACAGTACCTAGCCAGGACAGAACAGGTTGTATTTACAGTACCTAGCCAGGACAGAACAGGTTGTATTTACAGTACCTAGACAGGACAGAACAGGTTGTATTTACAGTACCTAGCCAGGACAGAACAGGTTGCATTTACAGTACCTAGACAGGACAGAACGGGTTGTATTTACAGTACCTAGACAGGACAGAACGGGTTGTATTTACAGTACCTAGACAGGACAGAACAGGTTGTATTTACAGTGCCTAGACAGGACAGAACAGGTTGTATTTACAGTGCCTAGACAGGACAGAACAGGTTGTATTTACAGTGCCTAGACAGGACAGAACAGGTTGTATTTACAGTACCTAGACAGGACAGAACAGGTTGTATTTACAGTACCTAGACAGGACAGAACAGGTTGTATTTACAGTACCTAGACAGGACAGAACAGGTTGTATTTACAGTACCTAGACAGGACAGAACAGGTTGTATTTACAGTACCTAGACAGGACAGAACAGGTTGTATTTACAGTACCTAGACCGGACAGAACAGGCTGTATTTACAGTACCTAGCCAGGACAGAACAGGTTGTATTTACAGTACCTAGACAGGACAGGTTGTATTTACAGTACATAGACAGGACAGGTTTCATTTACAGTACCTAGACAGGACAGAACAGGTTGTATTTACAGTACCTAGACAGGACAGAACAGGTTGTATTTACAGTACCTAGACAGGACAGAACAGGTTGTATTTACAGTACCTAGCCAGGACAGAACAGGTTGTATTTACAGTACCTAGACAGGACAGGTTGTATTTACAGTACATAGACAGGACAGGTTTCATTTACAGTACCTAGACAGGACAGAACAGGTTGTATTTACAGTACCTAGACAGGACAGAACAGGTTGTATTTACAGTACCTAGACAGGACAGAACAGGTTGTATTTACAGTACCTAGACAGGACAGAACAGGTTGTATTTACAGTACCTAGACAGGACAGAACAGGTTGTATTTACAGTACCTAGACAGGACAGAACAGGTTGTATTTACAGTACCTAGACAGGACAGAACAGGTTGTATTTACAGTACCTAGACCGGACAGAACAGGTTGTATTTACAGTACCTAGACCGGACAGAACAGGCTGTATTTACAGTACCTAGCCAGGACAGAACAGGTTGTATTTACAGTACCTAGCCAGGACAGAACAGGTTGTATTTACAGTACCTAGACAGGACAGAACAGGTTGTATTTACAGTACCTAGCCAGGACAGAACAGGTTGCATTTACAGTACCTAGACAGGACAGAACGGGTTGTATTTACAGTACCTAGACAGGACAGAACGGGTTGTATTTACAGTACCTAGACAGGACAGAACAGGTTGTATTTACAGTACCTAGACAGGACAGAACAGGTTGTATTTACAGTACCTAGACCGGACAGAACAGGTTGTATTTACAGTACCTAGACCGGACAGAACAGGCTGTATTTACAGTACCTAGCCAGGACAGAACAGGTTGTATTTACAGTACCTAGACAGGACAGAACGGGTTGTATTTACAGTACCTAGACAGGACAGAACGGGTTGTATTTACAGTACCTAGACAGGACAGAACAGGTTGTATTTACAGTGCCTAGACAGGACAGAACAGGTTGTATTTACAGTGCCTAGACAGGACAGAACAGGTTGTATTTACAGTGCCTAGACAGGACAGAACAGGTTGTATTTACAGTACCTAGACAGGACAGAACAGGTTGTATTTACAGTACCTAGACAGGACAGAACAGGTTGTATTTACAGTACCTAGACAGGACAGAACAGGTTGTATTTACAGTACCTAGACAGGACAGAACAGGTTGTATTTACAGTACCTAGACAGGACAGAACAGGTTGTATTTACAGTACCTAGACAGGACAGAACAGATTGCATTTACAGTACCTAGCCAGGACAGAACAGGTTGTATTTACAGTACCTAGACAGGACAGAACGGGTTGTATTTACAGTGTCTAGACAGGACAGAGGACAGAACAGGTTGTATTTACAGTGTCTAGACAGGACAGAGGCAATGTCTAAGATAGCTGTGTTACCGGAGAGGAGCCAATGAGAGAACTCAATTCAATACCATTTGATTTGTATTGGAGGTAGAACTGACCTTGCTGCCGATGATCCTCTGCACCTCCTCGTCAGGTGACGTGGGGGTGCTGGCCAGGTCAGGGTTGGAGTTACTGATGCTCTTGGAGCGGGCCAGGTGCAGGGTGCTGGGGCGGGCCGTTGCCCTGGACAACGTGGCGTACTGGATGGGCAGCTCGTAGGCCGGGGTGGCACCACCTGGTCAGGGAGAAGAGGAGGGCACTGATACCAAAATACACTTATGCTCATTTTAGTAGTTGAGTGAGAATTCTCCAATCACAAGGTTAAATGAATCACACACAAGCACATCAGAGACATGGATAGATTAAAATACTCTTCCTTGAAAGCATTGGGACTACATCATTACAGCTGGTGTGGAGATATAGTAAAACTTCAGTGTCTGCTGTTCCATTCCTCACCAGCAGGGGGCATGGCAGGCTCGGCAGTGGGCAGGTGGAAGCAGTAGTGGATGTAGGAGGCCAGCAGGTTGTTTCTGCCATGCTGGTCCTGGTTCCCCTCCAGGTTCTTATGGATCTGGTTGACCAGCAGGGACATGGCCTCGAACGCTGCACGGCCCAGGTTCACTGAGAGATGGGAATGGGGAAAAAGAGGCAGAGATCACACATGGGTTTGCACTTTTGGGACTGTTCCATTTATTCCATTGTACAAGGCAAGCTCAATCGAGCGTAGACGTAAATAATTTTAAAAATGTATCCTAGATCTGGGAGAAATATTTGACCAGGAGTGTTTCTGTGGGAAAGTGGGGATCTTGAAAGGGCGATGAGGGATGAGTCAATCTAAGATGGCCGCCCTCTGTAAAGTCGGCCACGCCACTCACCGATCTGTCCTGCGATGACGGGCGGGTGGACGATGAGCAGGATGAGTTTGGAGAGCAGCTGGTGGAGGAAGCGGACGCAGGTGTCGAGTAGCGCCCCCCGCAGGCCGGTCATGCTGGCCTTCAGCTCACCCTCCACGTTGGCCTCACTGATGATACAGTCCTTCAGACGGAACGGGAACGAGTACTCCTCCAGGACGTAACACAGGGTGAAGAACTTATCCAGGTGGGGGTCCTAAGAGGGGGGGGGGGGGGGGGGGGGTAATTCATTTAATTTACAATCCCATTGCCGAGAGTATTAGAGTACGTGACAGAGAGGAGAGGAGTGTGGAGAGAGAGAGCGAACGAGAGAGAGTTACCTGAGTGTGAACTGAGGAGGCAGCTGTCACCTCCACATTGAACACCTGCTTGTGATTATCCACCCACTTCATGCCTGGAAGCTGCACCTGCAATACACACACATTACCTACATCAAAACTCAGCCACACACAGACTAAGCATACAAACGCGTGAGTTCATGAGAACTAAGCATGCATGTGCTCGCACACTTACGTCAGGGGTGAGGACGGAGTAGCTGGGTGGTGGTTTCTCCACAGAGACCGGCAGACTGAAGGAACCGGTCCGTAGGCGGCCATGTTGCATCAGAGGAATCCACTGTGGACACAGACAATTTAATGCACATTATTACATCACACATAAATAAAAGACACAGCACAGCCAATCACTGATGACACTTCCAGTGTTTCAAAGGCCTAAATATTAGTAGCTTGTAACTGAGGTATGTAATGGGTAGGGAGGCACCCTAACTTGGGTCCATAGTTTCCCCTGGTCAGGTAAGTGTAAAAAACCTCCGGGTCCTAGTGAAGCGTACTCACGGTGTATCCCACGGGGGTCTCCAGGGGCGTGTTCTGTTTGGGCTGACAGCTGATGTGGTAGAAGGTGAACAGGAGGTGGTGGTTGTCTGTCAGGTTGGCTGGAATCTTCATCTTCACCTCCTCATAGAACTCTGGAGACCTGAGGACAGAGAGAGAGAGAGATAGATAGGTGAGAGAGGGAATGAGAGGATGAGAGGAGTGTAACAGGAAAGGTGTGGAAGGGAACGGGCTCTTACTTGTCATGGTAGATGACGGGTGAATAAGCCTCTGTAAAGAACTCAGCACAGCTGGATTTCCCAAAGATCACCTATTATGATGAGAGGAGAACGTTTTTATTGGATCTATGCCCTTACACAAAACACCCTCCCGCACCACCTTTGTCCTCAGAGCATTCTTGATACACAAGGGAAAATGTTGAGCGTGAAACACCCAGCAGCATTGCAATTCTTGACACACTCAAACCGGTGACTGGCACCCACTACTATACTCCATTCAAAGGCACTTAAGTATTTTGTCTTGCCCATTAACCCTCTGAATGGCACACATACAAAATCCATGTCTCAACTGTCTCAAGGCTGAAAAATCCTTCTTTAACCCGTCTCCTCCCCTTCATCTACACTGTGGATTTCACAATTGACATCAATAAGGGATCAAAGCTTTCACCTGGTCAGCCTGTCATGGCCTAAAGTTTTGTAACTCTGTATGTCCATAAAGGAATTTACCAGAATCCTTCTCAGAACTGCTACGTAAAAAACATGCCATACTAAATGAAATGTAAGGTTCCTTAGCATTACAGTTGGAAGTCTTCCAAATTAGGTCATTTATAATTGCTGGTTTCTAAACATCATTAATTGGATTTGACAGTTTTTCACATTTTATGGACTGGGAATATGTCCAATAGTTGTTTAGATGTCTCCACAGGGCTTCTTCAATGGATTAGGACATTGTTGCCAGGGTCCCAGATTAGATTAGGGTGTGTCCTAAAGGCGCCAATCGGATTAAGAATCCACTGCACTGAACAACACCACAGCTTCTAGACAGGAAGTTAATTCTGCAGTAAAACCCTCCTTCAGTTTGTTATAACCATCAAAAAGGTTGGCTGTTTCCCAAAAACCAGGAACTAGGGTTACCTACCCCCAACTCAGTTAAACATACTAGACATTCTTGTAGAGTGACCTACTCTTGTGGGGCACATCATATTTCACACCATCAGGCTTTTCTTTGTGAGGGGGACGCCATTGTCCTGAGAGCACTGTGTTACAAATCTGTAGAGGTTTCCTGTTTTGTGATTGGCCTGCTTCACCAGTCCACCAATCACTCACCGGCATGGCCAGACTGGGATCCTCTCCTGCCATGAACTGCACCTTGACAGCAATGTTCCTGACTGAGCCCTGCCGACTGCTGAAGTTCAGGCTCTGGGGATAGATATAGAGCAGGTTCCTGGAAGTGGAGAGGAGGAGGACAAGATGAGGGAGAAGAAAGAAATGTCAGTGAATTTGAATTCCCTAATACAACCTGGAAGGCATAGAGGGGTCATTACACTCTAGTTTCAGCTCAGCTAGCATACACGCTGCGGCTGCCTGCCAACATATTCTACCTACTAACTAACGCACGCACCACAGGGAACATGCATGGTCAAATCAATTCTATCTGGCATGTGACTACGAAAACAGAATATCTAGCCTAAATTAGAGGGTAGTATTAGGACATTGCTGCAGATTTATAACAAATCAAAAAATAAAACTTAACAATTAGGCCTATAAAGTGAGAAGGATTGGGAGAGAGAAACCATGTGTTTCGAGGAAGCATGTGAGTGACCTTCAACTCCTGTCCAAGTCAAACATGTGAAAGAACTTCCCGAGCATACCAGTATATTCCAATCCAAAATGTAATTTACTTAGCAAGAACATTGTTCATCTATCTAGTATCCACACACTCACAAACAACACAGAGCAGTGTGACATTATACTGTCATGGTCTGATGGTCAGCCCAATATAATACTGTGCCTGGTTGCATAAAACAGCTTAAGTGTTTCTCTTAAGGATTTACCTTCAGGAATAATGTTCCCTTACCTAAGATAATTGTTGAATGGCGCTGCATAGAGCCCCTCAAACGTTTCCCATAGGTGAGGGCATACTTAAGGGTACTTAATGGGTTTTAGGACCGTTTGAAGGCATGTATGGCAGAAAAATGATCTGGTTACCATGGAGACGACCTGATTACTGACTGAAGGTCTTGTCAAAGAGCATTTATTTTGGGAGATTGCAAAATAAAACATATACATTCAAAACAGGAGAAACAAATTGATTCAGAAGATAATAAAACAAGTTAATTTTAGTTACCTTTTTCTCAACTTGTTTCTATTCATTTCTAAAACGTCAAGCTAACTTACAGAGTAGGTAGCTAACTAGCCAGCTGGCTTTGTAGCCATTGATTGTGCACCTTCCATTGTTTAGCTAAGTAGCTAGCTTGCTGGTTGATGTTTTCCTTTTGCAACCAGGGCAGAGGAAAACATTCACCTTCACAAATTCTGTTTACATTGAGAACCATACTGAATGAAGCACTTAAGGGACCTCATGGGCACCATTAACCTTTTCACTTAATTTAAGAGAGAAATTCACCTGTTTTGTGAATTGTGAATCTGACTTAAAGTTAAACTTGAGATGTTTTATGCAACCAGGCCCTGGTCCATATCTACCAGGACAAACAGAGACTCAGTTGATGTTAATGTTAATGTAGGTCATGTGTATTTGACACCTGGAGTCCTGACAGAGTTACTCCAGAGGTTGGGATGAATGCCAAGGTCAGCCTGACTAAGGACACAGAGCTGATCTCTGATTGGACCACGACTGAGCTAATGTTTCACAGTAATTTTGAACATCCAATATAAAAGAGTCGTATCATTACTGATATCCGATGTGAGATGAAAAAGATACTACAGACCTGAGGCACTTAGACATACAGCTGAGAAAAGGTACCTTTTTAACGACAACTGAGGAGTAACAACACCCTTAACAAAGCTTTAAGACAAACAGCCATAGGAAGGGGCACAGGGCGATTCTCACGAGATTTCGAGTCGATAGTCTCTCTGAAGAGACAAAGAAATAATCTCTCTATATAGCCTCTGTCCTCAGATCAGGATGAGGGCCACACTACTCTGCCTGCTGTGTATGGCCATGTGTTTAACAGGGATCCCAGCCAGCCCCGTCCGGAAGGCCCAGAAGAACAACCAGGCTGCCCCCCTTGATGACATGAACGTGCTGATGTACGGCGTGCTGCAGTTCAGTGAGACCCTCCACCACGTCTACGAGAACACCGATGCCAAGTTCGCGCGGATTGAGAGGTCGCTGAGGAGACATGAGGAACGGCTGGAGAGGCTGGGCCAGGAGGCAGGCCAGGCCGCAGAGAAGGAAAGACAGATGAGACAGGTGCTAGGACAGATACAGGTGAGGAAACATACTCGTCCTGCTCTGACAAAGGTCTACTGTGAACGGAAACTTGCCAATTAAATTACTGAAATGTGCATAGATCTAAGTGTGCAGAGGCTTTTTATTCAGTAGAATTTGGATCTTGCACCTTAGCTAATCTGTCAGGTGTACATTAGATTGATCTATTTACCGGAGAAAACACACCCAGTCAGACACCTCAAACTAACTCTGAAAGTGTCATCAATTGGTAGAGGGTTAAGCATCTAAAATGATGATCAATTTGTGAAATTCACTCCAGAGCGACAGGGCAGACAGAGATAACCCTGCTTTGCCAACAATCTGAAATCCCAGTCAGTCAGATAAGCTCTATTCCTCTGGGCTCCAACAGGGAGAGAGAACAGCTGAAAAGACACCATTGGCTATTTGGCTGAATGGGCCAATAACTGTCATGAACCTGAGCACTCAATTATCTGGCTAGCTATTCAACATAAACACAGAGTACATGTTCGTTTTGTTTACTCAATATAGATCCTAATGTTCTGAGAACAGAGAATGGCATTGACAAGCCAGTGTATGTTGAGGCCAAGGCAGTTTGAGCAGCTGGTCTGAGATCAGTGGGAGGGAGAGGATTTAAAGCCAGATGCTCTTTTCCAAGGGCCAGATGGCTGGGCTGCAGTCAGAGGCTGAGGAGGCCAAGGGCAAGGTGGCCCGGGTGGAGCAGGAGGAGGGGGAGCTTAGGACCAAGGTGATCAACCTGGAGACATACCTTCAGAACTACCCCCCCAACAGCATACAGGACTTAAAGGTAAGGTACACTTCTCAATAACACACAGATTATGCCAAACAATCCAATGCCAACACACTCAATCTGTTCTATTCCATTCATAAATTCATATGTGCGTGTGTGTTTTCAGGATAGGGCGTTAAAACACTCCAGTGTTCTGGAGGGCCTGCTAACATGGACACAGTTCCAAAAACAGAGCATTGAGAGTCAGAACCAACAGTTGACCAAGCTACAGAAACTGGTGTGTATAATAGCTGAACATAGTTTGAAAAATGCTAAATAGAATCTGCTCATGATTGATGTAGTGATGGACGCCGTGTTTGACTAAGTTTGCTTTGTTTATATTTCAGAGTGAAGCCAGGAGATAGCCAGTCCTTTGACACATCACCCGATGGCTCCACTGAATCTTAACACCAGCTACTGTAGCTAATACACTCCATGACTTTACCCTGGTGCATAAATACCCTGCCTACTCATTCTACCATAATTCACACAGAACAAACATTCCCACCCAATAAACTGCATTACAAAAACATTATATATTTATACCACTGTATTATATTTCTGAATACATTTAATTGTGTTTAACACAAGCCCTTTTTTATTGTACATGTTCTTTATTTTAATTCATTCTTACTGCTGTCATATTGTATATTTTGTGTGCAAATAAAAATCTGCAAATATCATTTCTGATCTGTGGTGTTTATGCAGCACATGACATGTAAAATCTATGTATGATCTATGACAGTGTATGAGAGTCTACGTTGTGTGAGGTGTGTAGACTGACCTGTAGGTGGTGTGAGGTGTGTAGACTGACCTGTAGGTGATATAAGCAGTGTAGACTGACCTGTAGGTGGTGTGAGGGGTGTAGACTGACCTGTAGGTGGTGTGAGGTGTGTAGACGGACCTGTAGGTGACATAAGCAGTGTAGACTGACCTGTAGGTGGTGTGAGGTGTGTAGACTGACCTGTAGGTGGTGTGAGGTGTGTAGACTGACCTGTAGGTGGTGTGAGGGCGGTAGACTGACCTGTAGGTGGTGTGAGGCGTGTAGACTGACCTGTAGGTGGTGTGAGGCATGTAGACTGACCTGTAGGTGGTGTGAGGGGTGTAGACTGGCCTGTAGGTGGTATGAGGGGTGTAAACTGACCTGTAGGTGGTGTGAGGGGTGTAGACTGACCTGTAGGTGGTGTGAGGGGTGTAGACTGACCTGTAGGTGGTGTGAGGCGTGTAGACTGACCTGTAGGTGGTATGAGGGGTGTAAACTGACCTGTAGGTGGTGTGAGGCGTGTAGACTGACCTGTAGGTGGTGTGAGGAGTGTAGACTGACCTGTAGGTGGTGTGAGGGGTGTAGACTGACCTGTAGGTGGTGTGAGGGGTGTAGACTGGCCTGTAGGTGGTATGAGGGGTGTAAACTGACCTGTAGGTGGTGTGAGGCGTGTAGACTGACCTGTAGGTGGTGTGAGGCATGTAGACTGACCTGTAGGTGGTGTGAGGGGTGTAGACTGACCTGTAGGTGGTGTGAGGGGTGTAGACTGACCTGTAGGTGGTGTGAGGGGTGTAGACGTAGCGGGCAGGGAACTCCAGCACCTCCTTGGTGGGGCGCACCCTCGGGTCAGGGTAGGGCTTGACATGGAGCAGCTCAGGAGACAGGCAGTAGTGAGGAGAGTCTGGGGCAGGAGAGATGTCTATCTTCAACTGGGCTAGGGACAGAAGGAGCAGGAAGAGAGAAAAACAAGGTTACACTAGTAAACATAAATTATATTCTCTATTCAGCCTATAGAATTTGTGCAGGTGATTACATATAAACATTTGTATGTGTGTGCTGCGCATGTCAGCCAGAAACTTGTAGAGGTCTTCATCAATCAGCCTGTCCCCCTCCTATAGGTACCTGTGACAGGTCTCAGTCTGCGTAGGACAGAGGATGGTCTGCGCATGTCTGCCAGAAACTTGTAGAGGTCTTCATCACTGAGCCGGTCCCCCTCCTACAGATACACAGAGATCATAGTATATCGGCACACAGACACATTTGAGACAGGTTACAGTGACTATAACAAGTATTCATATCCCATGGATTTCTTCACATTTTATTGTTATAAAGTGGGATTAAAATAGAGAAAATAGTCTGCAATGTCAAAGTAGAAGATAAAATCGTATACAAATATAAATTATGAAAAATATATCTTGATTAAATCAGTATTCACCCTGAGTTAACACATGTCATAAAATACCTTTGGCAGCAATTACAGCTGTGTCATTTTGAGTAAGTCTCTAAGAGCTTTGCACATCTTGGTTGTGAAATATTTGCCCATTATTCTTTTCCAATTTCTTCAAGCTAATTGCTAGACAGCACTTTTTTCAAGACTTGCATTACATTTTCTAGGAGATTTAAAGGGATAGTACAAGATTTTGGCAAGCAAGCCATTAAACTCTGCTTTAAAATCACAATTGGCATCATGGTGAAAACCCTGAGTGGTTTCCTTCCTCTCCAGCAACTTAGTTAGGAAGGATGCCTGTATCTTTGAAGTGACTGAGTGTTTTGATATACCATCCAAAGTGTAATTAACCACTGAATATCCCTCTTTGTGGTTGAATCTGTGCTTGAAATTCATTACGTGACTAAGGGACCTTACAGATAATAGTATGTGTGGGGTACAGAGATGAGGTTGTCAATCAAAAATCATGTTAACCCCTATTATTGCACACAGAGTGAGTCCATGCCACTTATTATATGATTTGTTAAGCACATTTTTACTCCTGAAATTATTTAGGCTTACCATAACAAAGTGAATACTTAGATTACCAAGTCATTTTATTTATTTGTCAACATTTAAATCGCAATTTGTAATGCAACCAAATGTTTTTAAAAATCCTGGTGGGATGAATACTTATCATAGGCACTGTACACCTGGGTAGCACAAACACACACCATTCTGACTGACCTGTTTGAAGAAGTTGGTGACTGTGAGAGTGGCTGGACGGAAGGTGGCAAAGTTACACATGTCCTCTCCTACACTCATCCGCTCAAACCCTTTCTTCTTTCTCTCGTTCCATGTTCCATGGCCTTTCCGCTCTGACCAAAAGACAAGTCATCCGTTTAGAGATTAAATAACAATTATTACATACTTATTATGAAATTATGACACTTTTGTTATAGCCACTATTCAACAAGAAAGTTGTCTGAGTGTGACTGATGTAAAGAATTCCAACATGTATTTCGATGTGTATATTAAGAGAGAATCTGTCAGTCCCTCCAAGATTCTGCGATCGCATAGTTCGATACAAAATCAACCAATCAGCGCATATTATGCGAGAGCTCGCAATTTTGACCAATTCCCGCACTTTTAGCGCATAAAAGGGTCCAATCAAGAGCGGTTTCTTGAATTTTTTACCAATTACTGCACTGTTACCGTGGAAAATGGCCTAATCCAACCACACGTCAACAAAGTTTTTCCCCCCTGGCCTGTCAGCGTATTCACGTGCAAAGATGATGGGTGATTGTTGATGGCTGGCAGGCAGTACAATGAACAGAATTCAATCTCATTTGCAAACAAAAATAACAGCTAACGACCGTGCGAAACAATTCCCGAATGTTTTTGGAAACTAGAGAAAGTCAACAATCAACCGTCACTTCGAATCAGCAAAGCATATGAGAATGTCAAAACAGTTCCCACAGCAGCGGCAGATCACCATGACTGAAGTGGTAGCAGGGAAGACTGTGGTAAGCGCTGATCAAATCAAAGTTAGTGGCGTTTTACTCCGCTAACCTTGGCTTTAGTAGGGTGGTCGGCACTCTGCTCTCCACAGTCTGTCTATGGAGAGCGCTGCTCAAAGAACTGAGTGCAATTGGTCAGCATTGCCGTTTTAAACTCTCTGTAAAACTTAATACGGATTACGAAAACACCATCTTTCTGGATTTATTTAAAAAAAAAATAATAATCAACCACAACTCATATTTTTACGTGTTCTGTTCTTTATCTCCCTTACGACCATTTCAGGAAAAACAATCACAATCTCAAGAATTTTGAAGACAAGTTAATAGAAAGAAATATCGATCCTCAAATTGAAAGTGATTGATCAGCTTTGAATCTTTTATTTTTTTTTTTAAAGAGAGGGAGAAGGAGAGAATGAGTAGGAATGGGAGGTGCGTCTCGTATTGATAGCAAGCCCCAAGCCTGATGGAGAGGAGAGGTGTGTGTGAGTGGATTATGACAGAGCTGTTTGTTCAGGAAAGGAAACAGAATTGCGCACTAGATGTTTAATTGTTTTTGTGTTATGTATTCTACTTAAAATTGTCCTAAAACTGAGCACATATGACTTATTGCATTACATGAAATTAACGTGAAAAGAAAACGCCTCAAAATGTATCGCAGAATTTCAGAAAAGCTGCCGCAAAATTAAGCATTTTTGTCCACAGAAATCCCCAAAGAATGTTGCGAAATCCTGGAGGGACTGATCTGTGTATGTGCTTGACATCCTAACTGTGATTAAACCAGGGGGCATTTGGTAGAGGTCAGAGGTCATAACTACCAGAGTCAGAGTCAGGGTCAGAGCGCTCCAGCCCCCCCACACTGCTGACGATGTTGACCAGGTGGATGGCTGTCCAGGCGAAGGGCATCCTGTACCTCCCCAGCCTGCTACACGACGTCTCCGCCTGCAGACGCAGCTTCTCCAGCTTCTCCTTGTGCTAAACAGAGAGAGACAGACTGACTGGTGGGGACTGTAAACCCGGATGGGAGCTTGCTCTATCAAAGGCCTTGAGAAAAGGCCTTTGCTATGTGATACTGTAATATTTATATAATGTTTCAGAGTTTGTTGGACATTGAGCTTCAGAATAGGGAATTGCAAATATTGCAGTTGTCTGACTAGACAGAATTGAGAAATGCTGATGGCTACCCTGCTGGACAGAGTCCCATGTGCATGACCCCATGCACGCGTGCAAAGAAAAGACCAATAGAAGATAGATACTATGAACTTACTGTTACCTTTGATGAGTCCGACTCTTTCATGACCATGTAGGGTTCACAGGATTCCCCTATGTCTCCCTGTTGAAGGACTTTCTCCAGCTGAAACACACACACACAAGACACGTGTGTGACGGTGAACATCGCTGACCTGACCATTATTTGCAAATGGTGCACACATCGTGCATGCACACACATTTCTAACGCAATATATGAAATGCAAATATTGGATGCATCCTCAGAATAACTAATGTCACATTCACTAGTTAAAGACAAATAGTGTCGTTGCACTTCACTGTCACCTATGTGGCAAAGCTTACAGAACTTTATCTAAAGTAAATAAGTGATATAATGCAGCCATGATAAGGTATTGCAAAGTCACTTGGCATGAATCATTCTGGTGGCTGAAGGATATTCCACTGATTTGTCTGGGATGGTCTGCTCAAATACAGTTTACACAGCAAATTGGCCAGTGTTACCTTGTATTGACTTTTCTGTATTACATAAGAACCCCAGTGTTGGTGTTAATATAATAATTAATTAATTAGTCTTATGCTACACTAATCTAATCTGTTAGTTGGATTTATTGCACCCGTTACTGAAATGATTGTTCCGGGTTTAGATGGTTTAGGTAGTCACACATCTTAGTCCTCCTGACCATGGCAGTCATTCTGAATGCAGGTTGTGGGTGAAAACATTTCAAAATGTTGGATCTCTCCACTCTAGCTGGATTCCAATGGAAATTACACCACTTTGCAAGCCAGCATAATTTGACTTGCAAATAAAACGCAAAGAATACAAAGGAAAGGTTTACATCTTCCTAAGTCTGAGGGTGGTTTTAACCTTCCAGACTTGGAATTGTATCAACTCACCACACAAGTCTTCTACTTGCGACATACAGTTAAATGCACTAAAGAGGAACAATGGGTACATATTGAAGATGCGCATGCTCATCCCCTGAATCTTTCATGTGTTTTTTTTCAAAGGATAAAGCTGAGAACATTAAAGCAGCAATATGTAGATTTTTGGGCAACCCAATCTAATTCACATAGAAAAGTGTGTTGTAGATCTGTCATTCTCATTGAAAGCAACTCTAAGAAGCGGTAGATCTGTTCTATGTGCACTATTTCTAGGCTTCCCGTTCTTAAGTTTTGTTTTTGCATCATTTTACTTTCGGTTTTGTACACCAGCTTCAAACAGCTGAAAACACTATATTTTTGGTTATAGAAAATATATTTCACAGCGGTTTGGATGGTACAATGATTCTCTACACTATACTTGTTTGTTTTGCCACAAACTGAAATTATGCGAACTTTTAGAATTTTTGCAACCAGGGAACAACTTCATAATTAAAAACATTATAACAATATAGAAGAAAATGAAATGTATTCTACAAGAACCAATATCACTCTTTAAAAACACAATCCTATGGAACAATCCTTGGATAGCTTTTCAGAATTCACTGATAAATTGGATAGAAAACATAGAAAACTAAATGCATAGAAACCGTAAATGACTTGGTAATAGGAGATACATGTATTTCCATTACAGAATTAAAAAGCAAATTTGGGACTGACCAGTGTAGATATTTTCAAATACAACTTCAAAGTTTATTATCACAAAGTTTCGATTTGAAATCATTTGGACATCAGAGCAATCTTGAGGGAATCCTATTTGAGTCAGAAACTGATATTAATATGATAGGTAAGATATACAAAACCCTGCAGAAAGCCTATCCCAAATATAACTGATATTGGCACAAGATGGAGGGAATTTTGGAACATAACTAAATTACAGTTCATGAAAATGTACGCTTGTGTGTATCCAGCATAAACTAATGTATAGAATTTACTATAGAAGAGACAAAATTCACAAATTCTACAGTACAACGGCAGAGTAATTTCTTAATTATACAACGGGTGGGTCTAATCCTGAATGCTGATTGGTTAAAACTGCATTCAAGCCGGTGTCTATTCCTCAAGTTGCCACAGGCTAAATCTATGACATCAAAATACCTTTATACTCTGTTCCATCTGACTGCGCAATCCACTGTCTGATCAGCCCAGCCAGGCAATTTATAAACTTCATCTCCACTATAAAAAGCACCTAGACATTATCTCATATTTCTTTTCGACTAACATTTCATTTTCAACATTAGAGATTTGTATAAACCTTGCTGTCTGTCTCTCCGACATTTGCAACATTGTTTTAATATTTAAAATTAGATCTCCTGCTGTCCCATAGTAATGAATGAGTCGGGACGAGACAGACAGGCAGGCAGCGTTTCTATGCCAGTTGAAATCATGAATCAGCTGGCATCATTTTTACGGATATTTACAAAAAAAGGTCAATTGAAAAAAGGTCAAACGAAACACAGCTAATTTGCAGTCTTTCCAACTTCAGTTTGAAGTGATTGTGTTACTATAGCTGTGTTGTTGGCTAGCTCCTCTGAACAACAGTGTCCTGATGAGTGAGCACATTTTCTATGCCTGGCGAATTTGCGCTTCATTAGGTCATTCTTATGGATGTATCTACAATAAATGGTCACTAGAAAACAGCTTAAACAAATGCAGCTACTTTGTTGTTATTCTGGCTGCACTTTTTTGACATGACTACAAGTTAGCCGTAGTTGGCTAGCTAGAAAGCAAGCAAGCAAGGGATAAGAACGTTGCCAGCCAGTATGGCAATAGAACATTTATAACAAACGACTGGGTCGCATTTAAAGATACAGTGCTGTTGATGTTTGTGTGCGTCTGTACGCTGTCGTTTGTATGTGTATGTTTTGGAAAAATATATACACTGCTCAAAAAAATAAAGGGAACACTTAAACAACACAATGTAACTCCAAGTCAATCACACTTCTGTGAAATCAAACTGTCCACTTAGGAAGCAACACTGATTGACAATAAATTTCACATGCTGTTGTGCAAATGGAATAGACATAAGGTGGAAATTATAGGCAATTAGCAAGACACCCCCCATAACAGGAGTGATTCTGCAGGTGGTGACCACAGACCACTTCTCAGTTCCTATGCTTCCTGGCTGATGTTTTGGTCACTTTTGAATGCTGGCGGTGCTCTCACTCTAGTGGTAGCATGAGACAGAGTCTACAACCCACACAAGTGGCTCAGGTAGTGCAGTTCATCCAGGATGGCACATCAATGCGAACTGTGGCAAAAAGGTTTACTGTGTCTGTCAGCGTAGTGTCCAGAGCATGCAGGCGCTACCAGGAGACAGGCCAGTACATCAGGAGACGTGGAGGAGGCCGTAGGAGGGCAACAACTCAGCAGCAGGACCGGTACCTCCGCCTTAGTGCAAGGAGGTGCACTGCCAGCGCCCTGCAAAATGACCTCCAGCAGGCCACAAATGTGCATGTGTCAGCATATGGTCTCACAAGGGGTCTGAGGATCTCATCTCGGTACCTAATGGCAGTCAGGCTACCTCTGGCGAGCACATGGAGGGCTGTGCGGCCCCACAAAGAAATGCCACCCCACACCATGACTGACCCATCGCCAAACCGGTCATGCTGGAGGATGTTGCAGGCAGCAGAACGTTCTCCACGGCGTCTCCAGACTCTGTCACGTCTGTCACATGTGCTCATGTGCTCAGTGTGAACGTGCTTTCATCTGTGAAGAGCACAGGGCGCCAGTGGCGAATTTGCCAATCTTGGTGTTCTCTGGCAAATGCCAAATGTCCTGCACGGTGTTGGGCTGTAAGCTCAACCCCCACCTGTGGACGTCGGGCCCTCATACCACCCTCATGGAGTCTGTTTCTGACCGTTTGAGCAGACACATGCACATTTGTGGCCTGCTGGAGGTCATTTTGCAGGACGCTGGCAGTGCACCTCCTTGCACAAAGGCGGAGATAGCGGTCCTGCTGCTGGGTTGTTGCCCTCCTACGGCCTCCTCCACGTCTCTTGATGTACTGGCCTGTCTCCTGGTAGCGCCTGCATGCTCTGGACACTACGCTGACAGACACAGCAAACCTTTTTGCCACAGTTCGCATTGATGTGCCATCCTGGATGAACTGCACTACCTGAGCCACTTGTGTGGGTTGTAGACTCCGTCTCATGCTACCACTAGAGTGAGAGCACCGCCAGCATTCAAAAGTGACCAAAACATCAGCCAGGAAGCATAGGAACTGAGAAGTGGTCTGTGGTCACCACCTGCAGAATCACTCCTGTTTTGGGGGGTGTCTTGCTAATTGCCTATAATTTCCACCTTTTGTCTATTCCATTTGCACAACAGCATGTGAAATTTATTGTCAATCAGTGTTGCTTCCTAAGTGGACAGTTTGATTTCACAGAAGTGTGATTGACTTGGAGTTACATTGTGTTGTTTAAGTGTTCCCTTTATTTTTTTGAGCAGTGTATATATCGTACTATTTTTTTTTTTTGACTTGCAGGCCTGATGTGGCCTGTAAACCATGAGTTGCAGGCCACTGTATTAGGGTAAAACTAGGCCCTCAAAATAAGGCTTATAAAATATGTATTGTCTTGTCTTGTCTTAAAGAATATAATTTTAATGATAACATATTCACTCGGGATCTCACTTAGTGAAGGCTACAGGACTGAAACTGAATGAATGCAACAGCCATGTCTCTGTCACTAACAAATACAGTCACGGGTGGTAACTCTACAACTCACATGAAAGGTAAGGCACACTGTGAAATATGCAAATAAGGCTTTACACTAAGCAAAGTGTTAATTCCACACTTAAAAGTGTGGACCCGTAATGACACTGGAAGATTGTTAAATTTAACACTCTGTGTTTATTTAACAGTGGAGAATTTGCTGTGTAATTCAGTTCATACCTAAAAGACATTGTGGAAGGTGGATAGAAGATAAAAGACTTTGTATCATTAAAAAAGTTCACATGGAACGGACTAGGGGTTTTCTCCTGAACATGTGACCAGACCAAGAAAAAGTCCTATAGAGAGTCAGTAGTTTGTAATGTGACGTAGAGCCTCCTTGGATTCTCTGTATGTACCCCACCCCCTGGTGGCCCTATGCCCAGTACCTTGATGACCAGGAAGATGTCTGCAGAGGGGTACGTGATGGAGAAGATGGCTGAGCGGGCCAGGGTGGAGATGGCTGTGTGGGGCGTGTGGAGACGCAGCAAACCCTTCATCTGATCTGAGTTCAAGTCAAAGTGGAAGTCCTCTGAGATCTGAGAGAGGGAGGGAGGGAGATGAGGAAATGTACATCAAGGGATATTAATTAAGTTTTGACTCAGATTTAAAGCGCAAGACCTTTGAGGCATACTGAGAACTAGAATAATGTAATCAGTCAAAGCATGAGCTCAGCATGACATAAGCATAATATGATCATTCAAAAATAAACATGCTGTATATGTACACAGTCTAAACATTTCTAGAAAACTCATGGGTACCTTTTTCTTTTCCTTGACATCATAGAGAGCAAGAGTCCCAAATATTGGCTCAATTTCTATTTCAAATCTGTAGGGGGTACAAAAAGCACAATGTGTGTTTGGATGAGAAGAAAACATGATTGATAAATTAATAAAATGCCAAAATGTATTTACTATTGTGCTAACCTGAACCGTGACTCAGCACTTTACATTAGTGTGAAAAGGGTATAAGTGAAAGAGTAACCGACAAGGATAATTTTAGGAACGATAAGGACAGACAGATGGTCACTCACTTGAGGGACAGACACTTGACCATGATCCTCTGACCACAGTGTTCTTTGGGGACCTCTGGGACAGAACATCTCTCCACAGCCTCATCCTGTCAGACAACACACATAGCCATGAGAAGATAAACACGACAGCAGCATTTACACAGCCAGACGCCATGGCAACGTTGACAGACACCACAGTAGTGTGTACACAGACATAACGAAAGAGGGAGAGAGCATGAGAAGGAGACAGAGACAAATGGTATACCGGTATTGACGCACGGACCGGGTATGGGCGTTTACTTTACCTTCTATACGGTATTTGAATGTTTTGTTTGTTAAATTTGATACGCCGGTTGTAACGTCCATTTTTATAGTTTACTCCGCTACTTGGGTCATTTCTCCCCGCAGCTTTCCACACAGACCTAGCCCCTCCCCCTGTCACTCATGGAGCGCATTTGTTGTTCTTCGACCACAAGACACTTCAGTCTGCATTGTGTTCAGTGTTCAGTCTGCATTGTCAACGCAGCACATGCAAAACAAATCTAATAAAATGTTATTGATAACATCTAATAACATGTTATTGATCACATACGCATACTTAGCAGATGTTATTGCAGGCGTAGCGAAATGCTTACAATGACAATGTTGATGACAACGATGTGGTTTTCTATTTGCTTCTTAATATAAATGAACTAGTGTTCCAGAATTACACTGTTAGTTTGTCTTTTCTGAGCAAGTTAGGCCTAAATTGTGTTAGTTGCTAATGCTAATCACTAGTTAGCTGGCTAATAAAATGTAGTGAGTCAGAACAAACGTAACTAGCTATACAGTCTGATAATACCAGTGATGGTGTAGACCTAAATCAGCATGTTGTCTGTGCAACAGTATCTTCTAAATCAAAGAGGAATAACCGAAGCATGGACGTTAGCTACATGAAGTAGCTAAAAGAAAATGTTCAACGTAGCCAAAGATTATAGGGTCCCCTAGGAAACACTTTGGTTCCTACTCTGTCACAATAACTCCTCCTTGGCATTTTCATTCAAACAACACTGTATTCAAAGTGCCAACTATCATATTCTAACTACAGAATTAGAATAATCATTCTATTTCCATTATTCCAAAAGTTCCCAAGTGGCGCAGAGGTCTAAGGCATTGCATCTCAGTGCAAGAGGCGTCACTACAGTCCCTGTTTTGAATCCAGGCTGTATCACATCCAGCCGTGATTGGGAGTCCCATATAGCAGCGCACAATTGGCCCAGGGTCGTCCGGGTTTGGCCCGGGGTAGGCCGTCATTGTAAATAAGAATTTGTTCTTAACTGACTTGCCTAGTTAAAAAAAGATATATTAACATAACATTTTTTTTTAAAGTTCACACAAGTGCAATTGCAACATTTTATAAAAAATAAGGCATAGATTGTTTGCCCATATCATGCAGCCCTATGCGGTTGTGTGGAAATTATCTCAAATGAGTGCAGAAATTGATGGAAATAAATGTTGGTTGAAGTTGAATAGAACAGTATAAAACAATCAGAATGGAGAAAGACTCATTGAAATTACTTAGAATGTACAGTGCATTCGGAAAGTATCCAGACCCCTTGAATTTATCTACATTTTGATACGTTACAGCCTCGTTCTAAAATTGATTAAATTCCTCATTAATATACACACAATACCCCATAATGACAAAGCAAAATGAGATGTTTTTACTTTCTGTCAATTTATAAAAATAAAAAATCACACTTACATACAGCTGAAGTCAGAAGTTTACATAAACTAGTTTTAATGACTCCAACCTAAGTGTTTCAACCACTCCACAAATTTCTGGTTAAAAAAAACGATCGTTTTGGCAAGTCGGTTAGGACATCTACTTTGTGCATGACAAGTAATTTTTCCAACAATTTTTTACAGACAGATTATTTCACTTATAATTCACTGTATCACAATTCCAGTGGGTCAGAAGTTTACATACACTAAGTAGACTCTGCTTTTAAACAGCTTGGAAAAATTCCAGAAAAATTATGTCATGGCTTTAGAAGCTTCTGATAGGCTAATTGACATCATTTGAGTCAATTGGTGTGGATTTATTTCAAGGCCTACCTTCAAACTCAGTGCCTCTTTGCTTGACATCATGGGAAAATCTAAAGCAATCAGACAATAACTCATAAAGAAAATTGTAGACCTCCACAAGTCTGGTTCATCCTTGGGAGCAATTTCCAAGCGCCTGAAGGTACCACGTTCACCTGTACAAACAATAGTACGCAAGTATAAACACCATGGGACCACACAGCTGTCATACAGCTCAGGAAGGAGACGTGTTCTGTCTCTTAGAGATGAACGTATTTTGGTGCAAAAAGTGCAAATCAATCCCAGAACAACAGCAAAGGACCTTGTGAAGATGCAGGAGGAAACACGTACAAAAGTATCTATATCCACAGTAAAACGAGTCCTATATCGACATTACCTGAAAGGCCGCTCAGCAAGGAAGAAGCCACTGCTCCAAAATCCCCATAAATAAAGCCAGACTACGGTTTGCAACTGCACATGGGGACAAAGATCGTACTTTTTGGATAAATGTCCTCTGGTCTGATGAAACAAAAATAGAACCGTTTGGCCATAATGACCATTGTTATGTTTGGAGGAAAAAGGGGGAGGCTTGCAAGCCGAAGAACACCATCCCAATCGTGAAGCACGGGGGTGGCAGCATCATGTTGTGGGGGTGCTTTGCTGCAGGAGGGACTGGTGCACTTCACAAAATAGATGGCATCATGAGGAAGGAAAAGTAGAGGGATATATTGAAGCAACATCACAAGACATCAGTTAGGAAGTTAAAGCTTGGTCACAAATGGGTCTTCTAAATGGACAATGACCCCAAGCATACTTCCAAAGTTGTGGCAAAATGGCTTAAGGACAACAAAGTCAAGGTATACCACCCTGCATACCACTGCTGGCTTGCTTCTGAAGCTAAGCAGGGTTGGTCCTGGTCAGTCCCTGGATGGGAGACCAGATGCTGCTGGAAGTGGTTTTGGAGGGCCAGTAGGAGGCACTCTTTCCTCTGGTCTAAAAAACAAAGATCCCAATGCCCCAGGGCAGTGATTGGGGACACTGCTCTGTGTAGGGTGCCGTCTTTCGAATGGGACGTTAAACGGGTGTCCTGACTCTCTGAGGTCATTAAAGATCCCATAACACTTGTCGTAAGAGTAGGGGTGTTAACCCCGGTGTCCTGGCTAAATTCCCAATCTGGCCCTCAACCATCACGGTCACCTAATAATCCCCAGTTTACAATTGGCTCATTCATCCCCCTCCTCTCCCCTGTAACTATTCCCCAGGTCGTTGCTGCAAATGAGAACATGTTCTCAGTCAACTTACCTGGTAAAATAACGGATAAATAAAAATAAAAATAAATAAAAGTATTGGAGTGGCCATTCACAAAGCCCTGACCTCAATCCCATAGAACATTTGTGGGCAGAACTGAAAAAGCGTGTACGAGCAAGGAGGCCTACAAACCTGACTCAGTTACACCAGCTCTGTCAGGAGGAATGGGCAAAATTTCACCCAACTTATTGTGGGAAGCTTGTGGAAGGCTACCCGAAACGTTTGACCCAAGTTAAACAATTTTTAAAGGCAATGCTACCAAATACTAATTGAGTGTATGTAAACTTCTGACCCACTGGGGAATGTGATTAAATAAATAAAAGCTTATATAAAACACTCTCTACTATTATTCTGACACTTCACATTCTTACAAAAAAGTGGTGATCCTAACTGACCTAAGACAGGGAATTTTCCTTGGATTAAATGTCAGAAATCTGAAAAACTTAGTTCAAATGTATTTGGCTAAGGTGTATGCAAACTTCCGACTTCAACTGTAAGTATTCAGACCCTTTACTCAGTACTATGTTGAAGCAACTTTACAGCCCGAGTCTTCTTGGGTATGACACTAGAAGCTTGGCATACGTGTTTTTAGGGAGTGTCTCCCATTCTTCTCTCTAGATCCGCTCTGTCAGGTTTGATAGGGAGTGTTCCTGCACAGCTATTTTCAGGGCTCTCCAGAGATGTTCGATCAGGTTGAAAAACGGGCTCTGGGTAGGCCACTCAAGGACATTCAAAGGCTTGTCCCGAAGCCACTCCTGCATTGTCTTGGCTGTGTGCTTAGGGTCGTTGTCCTGTTGGAAGGTGAACCTTTGCCTCAGTCTGAGGTCCTGAGCAGGTTTTCATCAAGGATCCTTCTGTACTTTGCTCCGTTCATCTTTCCCTCATTCCTGACTAGTCTCCCAGTCCCTGCCGCTGAAAAACATCCCCACATCATGACGCTGCCACCACCATGCTTCACTGTAGGGATGGTGCCAGGTTTCCTCCAGATGTGATGCTTGGCATTCAGTCCAAAGAGTTCAATCTTGGTTTCATCAGACCAGAGAATATTGTTTATCATGGTCCAAGAGTCTTGTAGGTGCCTTTTGGCAAGCTCCAAGTGGCCTGTCATGTGCCTTTCACTGAGGAGTGGCTTCCGTCTGGCCACCCTGCCATAAAGGCCTGATTGGTGAAGTGCTGCAGAGATGGTTGTCCTTCTGGAAGATTCTGCGATCTCAACAGAGGAACTCTGGAGCTCTGTCAGAAGGACCATCAGGTTCTTGGTCACCTCCCTGACCAAGGCCTTTCTCCCCCGATTGCACAGTTTGGCCGGATGGCCAGCTCTAGGAAAAGTCTTGGTGGTTCCATACTTCTTCCATTTAAGAATGATGAAGGCCACTGTGTTCTTGGGTTCTTGGGACCTAAAATGTTACAGAAATTGTTTGGTACCCTTCCCCAGATCCGCGCCTCGACAATCCTGTCTCGGGGCTCTAAGGACAATTCCTTCGACCTCATGGCTTGGCACTGTCAACTGTGGGACCTTATATAGACAGGTGTGTGCGTTTCCAAATCATGTCCAATCAATTGAATTTACCATATGGGGACTCGAATCAAGTTGTAGAAACATCTCAAGGATGATCAATGGTAACAGGATGCACCTGAGTTCAATTTCTAGTCTTATAGAAAAGGGTCTTAATACTTATGTAAATAAGGTATTTATTATTCTTAATACACTTGCAAAAAAAAACTTTTCTCTTTGTCATTATGGGTTATTGTGTGTAAATTGATGAGGAACATATATATTTTTTAAATCCATTTTAGAATAAGGCTGTAACGTAACAAAATGTGTAAAAAGTGAAGGGGTCTGAATACTTTCCGAATGAACTGTATGTGTTGCCACCCTAGGGTCACGCACTACTCAAAGCAAATGTGGAACTTTTATTACTCAAAAACATAATATAACATCAAATACCCTAAAAACATACATTTTACAAATACCTTAATATTATATTTTGGCCATATCGCCCAGCCCTAGAGGCAAGATACGCAAACAGATGGTCACATGGCTGAGGAGAAGGCTATTTCATTGATGTGCTTCAATGTCTATGGTGGAACTGCCTGAATTTTAGAAAAATAATCTATATGTAATTAACTTGGATTTTTTTTAATTATACACTGCTCAAAAAAATAAAGGGAACACTTAAACAACACAATGTAACTCCAAGTCAATCACACTTCTGTGAAATCAAACTGTCCACTTAGGAAGCAACACTGATTGACAATACATTTCACATGCTGTTGTGCAAATGGAATAGACAAAAGGTGGAAATTATAGGCAATTAACAAGACACCCCCAATAAAGGAGTGATTCTGCAGGTGGTGACCACAGACCACTTCTCAGTTCCTATGCTTCCTGGCTGATGTTTTGGTCACTTTTGAATGCTGGCGGTGCTCTCACTCTAGTGGTAGCATGAGACGGAGTCTACAACCCACACAAGTGGCTCAGGTAGTGCAGCTCATCCAGGATGGCACATCAATGCGAGCTGTGGCAAGAAGGTTTGCTGTTTCTGTCAGCGTAGTGTCCAGAGAATGGAGGCGCTACCAGGAGACAGGCCAGTACATCAGGAGACGTGGAGGAGGCCGTAGGAGGGCAACAACCCAGCAGCAGGACCGCTACCTCCGCCTTTGTGCAAGGAGTAGCACTGCCAGAGCCCTGCAAAATGACCTCCAGCAGGCCACAAATGTGCATGTGTCTGCTCAAACGGTCAGAAACAGACTCCATGAGGGTGGTATGAGGGCCCGACGTCCACAGGTGGGGGTTGTGCTTACAGCCCAACACCGTGCAGGACGTTTGGCATTTGCCAGAGAACACCAAGATTGGCAAATTCGCCACTGCGCCCTGTGCTCTTCACAGATGAAAGCAGGTTCACACTGAGCACATGTGACAGACGTGACAGAGTCTGGAGAACGTTCTGCTGCCTTCAACATCCTCCAGCATGACCGGTTTGGCGGTGGGTCAGTCATGGTGTGGGGTGGCATTTCTTTGGGGGGCTGTGCTCGCCAGAGGTAGCCTGACTGCCATTAGGTACCGAGATGAGATCCTCAGAGCCCTTGTGAGACCATATGCTGACACATGCACATTTGTGGCCTGCTGGAGGTCATTTTGCAGGGCTCTGGCAGTGCTACTCCTTGCACAAAGGCGGAGGTAGCGGTCCTGCTGCTGGGTTGTTGCCCTCTTACGGCCTCCTCCACGTCTCCTGATGTACTGGCATGTCTCCTGGTAGCGCCTCCATGCTCTGGACACTACGCTGACAGACACAGCAAACCTTCTTGCCACAGCTCGCATTGATGTGCCATCCTGGATGAGCTGCACTACCTGAGCCACTTGTGTGGGTTGTAGACTCCGTCTCATGCTACCACTAGAGTGAGAGCACCGCCAGCATTCAAAAGTGACCAAAACATCAGCCAGGAAGCATAGGAACTGAGAAGTGGTCTGTGGTCACCACCTGCAGAATCACTCCTTTATTGGGGGTGTCTTGCTAATTGCCTATAATTTCAACTTTTTGTCTATTCCATTTGCACAACAGCATGTGAAATGTATTGTCAATCAGTGTTGCTTCCTAAGTGGACAGTTTGATTTCACAGAAGTGTGATTGACTTGGAGTTACATTGTGTTGTTTAAGTGTTCCCTTTATTTTTTTGAGCAGTGTATATAATTAAGTTTTTATATAGTTTCCGTAACTTTCTATTTTATAGCTATATCATTCTATACAAAGTCGGCTAGCCCTTTAGCAACACATGCTGACAGACAACTGAGCCGAACAAAAGTGAATAGTGTATGGATGATATTAATATTATTATTTGGGACAGACCTCGTCGGGAGCAGGGAAGAGCCCCAGCAGGTCAGAGTGGCGCCCCTGCAGGCGGGCCTCAGCGTTGCGGCGGTCCATGTCCTCTGCAGCCGTGCGCTCTAGCACCGAGGGCAGCAGGGCGTCCGGCGACGAGTTCTTCAGGTCAAAAATACTGGAGGCCCAGCTACCCCGGGGTGTGTCATCCAGAGAGACTGACCGCCGCTTAGCATCGTCCTGGTCATCCTGGCGGTCAGTGGCCGCAGCCTCGTCCAGTTCAAAGGTCTGCTTAACCAGCCCTCGCTGCCTCTCCCTCTGGCGCTCAGAGTTGTGGGGGGTGTGGGTTGTACTGTAACGCTGATACCTACAGACATGACAAAATACATTTTCCTCATCTTTAAATCACAGAGATAATGTACATCATGGGAACCATTGCAACCAAATCAATTGTAAATCAATGTGGATAAAGGAATGGAAAAGAGGGTGGCATATGGGACACATGATAGAGGGACACTCACTTCCTCTGAATGATCAACCAGTCATCTGTGTAGACACCCAAGGCATCTCTCACTCTTGGGTCAAACGTGCTGTGGGAAAAAAACACATGAATTATATAGTATGACATAAATATTACAATGGCATAGGAAAGGTACAGGGTGTTCTGCCTGTCCAGTAGCATGATAATGCTGTGTCAAGAAGTCCTAGTTATGTGAGTGAGCATGTGTGTCAGTCTTACACTCTAGATTATTTTCTAGGCGGGGCACAAAGGAATTCAACGCAACATCCAGGCCCGTCTCCATAATTGCCGTTTGAAACCCAATGAAGCCAAACTCTTTTAGGCAGGTGGAAACTAAGCAAGGGGCCATAATGCTAGGGGAAACACTGGTGTGTGTACTGTACATAATATGTGTGTTAGTGTGACTCACTCCTCCTCGGGCAGAGGGGGCTCCAGTGTAGTACACTCTCTGTCCTGCAGGAGGAGCTCCAGGTCGTCTGGGGGGAACTCCATCAGCTGTCTGAGGGGGCAAGGCTCCGCCCCAGGGGCGTGGCTACTCACATACTCCTCATAGTCCACAGGCTCCACCACCTCTGTCAGCGGCACCTGACAACCAATCAATCAATAACACACAACAATCAATACCTGAGGTGCGTTCAGTGCGCTTGAACGTTTGCGGAACAGTTTGTACGGAACGACACGTTTTCTTGAACAGACTGAGATAGGTTTGCTCCGTTCGGTGGGTGTGCCTTGAAGCAATGAGTGACATATTTAAAAGGGCAGAGGTGCATTTTGAACCTCAACTGGTCGTTCAGTACAGCACCGTTTCTGTTCAATTGAACGTTTTTTTTTTATGTACTGAGCGCAGCCTCGGAGAAGCATTATATTCATACACCTGAACATTCCACCAGGATCACACACGCCACAGGCCACACTGAGATAGTGAGCAAAGAAAAGAGATGGATAATATGAGTGATCAAGCCTACGTCACCTAGTTTTGAGACACTCGTTCGTATACATAGACACAGGCTCCACTTCAGTAAGAGCACTGTGGCGCTAGCCTTTTTATGCACAAATAGATGACATGCTAAGTGGTTGATGACCTCCTTATGAAGTTGTTCGTTTCCAGAGCAGTAAATTCAACTCAACCATAGAAATTCCGTCCTCATCTTTGACCAAAAACAAGGTGATATACACACACACACTGCTACTTACAGGTTGGTGTGCTCCTCGTTTCTTGGACAGCTGAGGGGAGCCGTACTCTCTGGATACCTGCTTCCTGACCTCTGCAGCCACCGTCCTGACAGAGACAGACGGACAGGAAACGGTAGAGTTACACTCAAAGAGGGGAAAAACTGTTTTTCATTCACAGCTGTATCTTCAGGAAGCCAAACAGAAACAAGTCTAGACATAATAAATATAGTAGATAAAGACGGTTAACTTGAGGAGAACTGATTTGATGCCCAAACTTGCAAGCGCTAGCCTCAGATTCGCATGCAAATATGCTCCATAATCTAGATACTCAGCTAAAATCTCTCCAGCGAGGTGCCAAAAATCTAATTGCCTCCCCATTATCATGCACATGCAAATAAGCCAATTAACATAGGCTAAACAAAACCCTTGCTGCAGATAACCCGGAGTTAAACCTATTACATTTTGCTTATTGCTGCTTTAAACCATTATGAATATGTAGGCTACTCCCAGACGTAATGCTAGAAGTGTTTTATACATAATTATGTGCCTGCCTTAGATTTCATAATAGCTTTCCAGTTTTGACTTCTTATCAGATGTGAGCAGCCATGTATGCTATCCATTCTCTCCCCACTACCCAGTCCCCAGCAGCTGGTACTAGATGCAGTGCTGAATGCCAGCAGCTGTTGTGAATGGGAGTCAAGCCGGATCTGTGGGAGAAGAGAGGAGCGGTGGCTGGGCCTAGTACAGAAACCAGGCAGAGAGCCATAACTCTCTCACCACCCCTGGCCTGGGCCTTTATGGACCAATAGCAAATGGGAGGCTTAGAGAGGGGGACACAGTCAAACTAGGCCCCCAATCATCTCAGAGACACAGCATGCAGCTGCTCTTCCACAAACTTATAACGGACTGGCCATCTCATACTCTCAGATGATATATCTCACACAGACATGCACAGATACACACATAACGCTTCTGAAATTCCCTGGTCACGGTCGCTGTGGTCAAACTATGTCTTCATTCCACACATTAAATGCTACTGCTCTCAGCTTCAAAAGGAGACCCTCAAATGTAATTTATCCCCATGACATACTACACCCCCCCCCCCAATCCCACCCCTCAGAAATAACTCTGCTACCCCAAATCACAAAACCCTTTCAAGCTGGAACTCTACAACAATCTTTTGACAGAGGTGTCAGTCACAACAATGTTTGTGGAAGTGTTATTCTGCCGTTAAAATGTGCTACCTTCTCCAATCCCCACTTTAAACAGGATAAAGGAAAAGCTATCGCCTCCAAGGGTAATAAACGGAACACCCTGTCACACCCTTTCCTGCATCCTGAACCGATACAATGGACTGGCTCCCACTGGGGAGAGAGAGAGAGGACTGGACGATAACAGAGTTGGGGAGAGAGGTGAAACTGTAGCAATGATTAGGCCTAAGTTGTTGAATTCAGCACTCTACTCGGTTACTACTAAGTTAGAATATAGCCTAGTAGTAGGTTAGCTGATACAATTTGAACTAGTAGGCTGCCAGTCAACATTCAGAGGGAACAGCACCATTCACCGTTAACTAGGCTAACTCAATATGATAATCATGTGAGACTGAGAAATATACGTACATACCATGGTGAGTATAATAAGTATGGTTGGGCCAGTCGGAAAGTCCTAACACGAGATACAAGGTATGTGCCTGTTGTGGTGTTGTTGACTGTTTCGCACTGGACTGCTGACATTCCAAGATGTCATTGAGATTTCCCTGTTGGTTTTGATGTGACATGTTCACCTGCATGTTGTGATGCTGATAGACATCTCTTATCACTTATCCAGTCTGCTCTCAGGAGCCTCCAAGGGCCACTCACCCATAACATGAAGGAGGTTCTCAGATGATTCTATGAAGACTGCAAGGTGAACAGCTAGGCTAGTGATTGTATTCTTTAAGTAAGTATGTATGTGTGTGTGTGTGTGTGTGTGTACACCTGCTATTAGCATGTACTACCATGTATTACCTATACCCAACCACCTTACACCACACAATCAATTGCTTAGCATGCAGTTCCCTGATGAAGGCTTTGATGAACACAAGTATGAACTTAACTCAGCAATGGTGGAACTGGGAAATGCATCATGTCATGCAAGGTGATATTACAGCTATAGGCCTGATCTAACTCTGTGGATAATAATAAAGATACTGTTCTTTCCCATAGGAAAGGGGAACTCCATCTGGCCTACTTCTGTTTTCATTGTGTATCAGAAGAACTCGACGTTTCAGTTCCATCTACAGACCTACCCCCAGGAAGAGTTCTACACAGTATGACCTGAACTAGGAGTGACAGCACAGAGGATCAAGCTGAGTTCATTAGCAGCGCAACAATATTAGTGTAACCTAACCCACGCCTTGTTATCCCACAGGTCAACGGGAAAGCGAATTCAACGGCTGGTATGACTAGATAACTACTCATTATAGTTTTATATCCGTTTTACTTGGGTCTCCTCAAGATAATGTAAAATAAAGTAATTTAGGTAACTAGTAGCCAACATGTTTGATGGCTCGAGTGTCAGCCTACTAGCAAAAGGATAGCTGTGATCTAGTTCTATGTCTGTGCAACAAAGTAACAATCGCAAGGTATGAAAAATCGTTTTCGTTTTCTAAACAATGGCAGGATGAATGATAAATTCACATTTCATTCGAAGCCCATATGCTGAACAATAGACTCCGTCTGTCTCCGTTCCTATTCAGTCTGCGCGGTTTACGATCAGCGATACCCTCAAATCCTGCACTACCCGGTCTGTCCGTTATGTCACGCGAACTAGCTGTCCTACTGAGTACATACAAATTATGAGTCTCACCGATTAATTTTGTGAGCAAATGCCCTCCTCTCGTTGGTTGAAGATGCCATTTCGCGTCCCCATTTAGTGTAGTCTGCGAACTATTCTCTCTCTCACACACACTCCTGCACTTCGATACTGTTGTTTTCCTGCTGGAGTTCGCTTCCTTGTATCACCACGCTACGGTGCCTATCCCAGTGGTCCTCCTAGTGGTTGGGAGCAGAAATACAAGGTTGTGTTGTATGGGATCGTCCGCAGTGCATTCACAATTCTCACCTGACCGGTTTCAGTAACGCTGTCACGCCCGTGAATGGCCCATATCCTCAACAGTTAGGGTTTCATTACAGTGTGAAAATTGAGGAAGTTTGCTGAACAGCGAGACCTACTTTAGTTCAACATGTATACCAAGTGAAAAACACAACGTCAAAGCCCGTAGGTGTGTCATCTGTTGACAGTTTGGTGGTCCCAGCTACCTGTCAAAACAAAAGCAAAACACTACAATTAATGCATAAATTCATAAATCACACTGCATATATTACAGGCCTATAATACGGATATGAATCTGCAGTAGGACATTGTTTTGTTACTATGCACCCATTGGTGAATTAGGAAATCTGCAATGATGCAAGTAGGCAGGTGCAACACAGCAGGCAGGTGCAACACAGCAGGCAGGTGCAACACAGCAGGCAGGTGCAACACAGCAGGCAGGTGCAACACAGCAGGCAGGTGCAACACAGCAGGCAGGTGCAACACAGCAGGCAGGTGCAACACAGCAGGCAGGTGCAACACAGCAGGCAGGTGCAACACAGCAGGCAGGTGCAACACAGCAGGCAGGTGCAACACAGCAGGCAGGTGCAACACAGCAGGCAGGTGCAACACAGCAGGCAGGTGCAACACAGCAGGCAGGTGCAACACAGCAGGCAGGTGGCACCTGAACAAGGTCAACATTTTTTTTAGCTCAAGGAGGTTGAAGAGGATGGTAGGCTATCAAGCAATGCAATCAGGAGAAAATGTTGGGTAGTGAAGTACTAGGCAGCTAGGGATTTAAAAGGTTTATAGCCTACTGTTCAACTGCTAGGCTTTTTTGAGCCAATAGACCTAGGCCTGTGTCAACCAGACAGATAACTGTGGTCTGATTACTATTTTCCTCACCCGGTGGTCAACTAATCCAATTGATGAAAAAATAATCTGCCTTTTACCAGGGAGGGAGCCATTTCATTCGTCATTTGGTTAAGTAGATCTAATCCTGTTAATTCTGTCTGGCATGTGCCTACAAGGTCTATCTAAGAGGATGTGTACTGGCCCTATAATTCAGCGGTGCTACATTGTGGTGTGCTAATTTACACCTTTTAAATCATTTGTCTACCTCGATCATGTTGTGTGCTTTAGAATACTCTTCACACTACACAAGGATAGTGTGTTCATATTTTGGATGAATATGTATTATAATCATATGCCCATCCCCTCAAACAGTTAGTTCCTCTGGATGTATCTCTACAGCAGCATCATATGTTTACCTCACATTCATATTCATAACATGCTCAAGTATTTCAGGTTTATTCCATTATCCCCTTTTGGGGGGAGTTTGTGTAATATACTGTATCACATTTCCCACACCAGCCAAGAGGCAAAATGCTGCCTCTCCCTTCAGCAAGTGTGCTTTACTAACTGTTGACCAGCAGAGGGAGATGTTCACCATGATTGTGGAGAAAAGGGTAGGGCCCAAGCCTCTTCTCTAAGAAAGGCGGGTCTTCAGATTCATGATTCTTTCTGATTTCTGATTTCTGATTTCGTGGTTCATGGTGCTCAACAGAACTAGCTAGTACTGTAGTGACAGACTCTGATTGTAGCGTTATGTTGCACTGTTTCTGGTTTTCTTTGTGGCCTTTCAGTATATAGACAACAAACGTTGGTCTTAAGACCCAAAGGAGATGGCCTCCTTTCAAATGGAATCCAATTACTTACAATGAAGCAAATTAAAAGGAGGTACACCAAAGTTCAGGACACAATGTGTCCCCACAGGGTTGTCCCTGATGTCTTATAGCTGGTCCATCTTTCATCTCAAATTTAAATGAGCAGGTAACACTAAATGGGAAATGAATCAATGCATTATTGTATTTACATTTGACGTTTTAGTAATTCAGCAGACACTCTTATCCAGAGTGACTTACAGTTAGTGCATTCATCTTAAGATAGCTAGGTGGGACAACCACATGTCACAGTCATAGTAAGTACATGCTTCCTCAAAGTAGCTCTCAGCAAAGTCAGAGCTAGTAAGGTAAGTATTGTTTTATGTATCTCTCTCCCTCTCTCCATCCTTCTCTCCTTCTCTTATCGATCCTTCTCCACAGGAACCACTTGTCAATTTACTGTAAAACCTCTCCCTCCGCTCTGTCTGCCTTCATTCCCCACCCCCATCTCCTCCATCAGTAAAGTATAACCAAATAGAGCTGCCTGCTGCAACCCTGCCCCCACCCCTCCTTACTCTCCCTCTGCCCCATGGTCCACCAATTCAGCACCAGGGAAAGCAGCCTGCCTGGCATGCTGCTGCAGGTACTCAGCTCCCGCTCTGCTCTGTCTGCAAGATGCCAGATGAATAATGGGCTGTATGGAGGTTTATGAAAAATGAGAGACAGAGATAGAGAGTGGGAGAGAGAGCGAGAGAGAGGGTTGGGGCGAGGGGGGGTGGCTGGTGTGGATAAATTAACCTTGTGTGACAGACAGAGGCTGGGGCTGTAGCAGAGGAAGGGATTTGTGTGTGCTCTCTCAGAGCAGAGCAGGGTAGCAGGCAGGCTCAGTGCTAACAGCAGGCAGGAGTCTGGGCCAGAGACCATGTTAATGAAGACAAATTAATCTCACTTTCTCTCTCTCCTCTATGTAGGTCCACTGCTTCCACCTCAATGCCCACACTAGCCCTTTCTCTACCATGGTTGTCCTGAGAATGAAGAACGAAGAATATTGCCCTGCAAGGCGACACGTGTGCATTAGAGATTGTGAGAGCCTAGGTATTGTATTTGTAATGTATTTTCTCAGGTGGTCAAGAGTCACTGAGCCAGACAATGTAGACCACTATGAGCTTCCATCATGACAGCCAGACAATGTAGACCACTATGAGCTTCCATCATGACAACCAGACAATGTAGACCACTATGAGCTTCCATCATGACAACCAGACAATGTAGATCATCATTATCCTTTTCCCCATTGGTAAGTTAGAATACATGATTAACTGGACATTTAATTGGATATTATATAAAGCATCTTGCACACTACAATGCAGCCATCATTACCATCACGCATAGAAACACTGTCCAGACAAATCTATAAATATCACACTGATGTCATATTTTGGAATTAAATGTCAGTATCCAATCAAATCAAAGTTTATTGGTCGCGTGCACAGACTTGCAGGTGTTTTAGCAGGTGCAGTGAAATGTTTATGTTACTAGCTCCAACAGTGCAGTAGAATGTCTAGCAAATACTATACAAATACACAATAATCAACAATTGAATGAAGCGCTCGTATGTTTGGCAGTGACATTGTGGTGCCCTTGCATTGTGTTTGTTCGTATAGCACTGATTAATACTGTCAGTGGACAGTACCTACGACTGGTCTATTCTTCCCACCTCTCTAGCCTCCTTCTTTCTCTCCTCCTTAGCCCTCCTCTGTTCATCGAAGGCTTTCAATTCCTAGACCGGCACTATTGTTCGAGATGCTGCCCCTCCCCCACAGCCGAGAGAACCCCCCCACCCCTTCCATCCCTACTGCATTACCAAAGAACAAAAGAGAGCGTGTCAGACACCACCCACTGGATCTCTTTCACACAACAGCCCCCACCTCACTTCCAGATGGGCTTAGCTTTTTTTCAGGGGTTTCTCGCAACCCCAAGAGTCCTTCAAAATGGATGTCACTTCCCCTCCCCCCCAGAATCCACTCATCAGCTGCCCGTCATCCACCTGCTCGCCCACCACGCGCCCATGCCCAGAGCACGCCCCATCTCCACCCCCTCCCCTCTACCTCTCCCTATCGGCCTGGGGGGAGGGGGGGGGGTTCCCATTAAAATAATTAACCACTTGCTCACTGTGGCCCAGCTCCAGGACATTACTTCAGCAGCCGTAAAAAGGCTTTTACCATATTAAGTGCTGAGGGAGAGAAAAGGAAGAACAAACCTCTAGTGTTTTTGCATATGAAAGCTCTCACAATTTAGCAAACCACATGTCGGGGGAAGAAAACAAACATACGTAAAATACATGCTAAAAAGAGAGATGATTAGACGTTTTAATCAATATACAGAGATTCTGTATGATTGGCTACATGTATGAAACTAAAGCAAGAAACAACAAATGCAAAGAAATTATACAAAATAAGACAGGCTCATATGTCTATAACAAGTAATAAAGCATTACACCTGTTGACTATAAGTCAAGTGTTACCAAGGATGACATAATGGTATCACCTTCCCAATCACCTTCACAAGCTGAACACTGATGATGAAGGAATTACCCATCATGACAATAGCTATAATCAATAACGTTAAAGCAAATGTGCAGTAGTATCTCTTGCTGTCCTCTACTGAGGGCAGGCAGATGCTTATTTGATTCTGTGACTCGAAAGGCATCAACACGTTGCATCTTCAGGAGATTGTTTTCTCTAACCTGGACTGACCCCTGACCCTCCAGGGAGCTAGAGGAGAGGTGCAGCACTAGGCCGCATCTGCCACCCCCACCGGACAGCTGTTAGAACTTTAATGGAACTTGTTCTACCATTAAGAGGGTGGGGAAGCAGGGGGGGTGGATAATCCCTGCTAAAATCCTTTCAAATCTGGTTAATTACTTAAATCTATATCCCCAGTTGCCAGTACACATCCCTCCACTTCTGTACTCCCACTCAGCAGATTTGGCTAATAGACAGAGAGCCATTTAACAAAGTAAATCATGATGCTAGCTAAATTATTTCAAAATGCAGTGCACTAGTACTCAGTATACACACAGAGGGTACAGGATATGTCGAACAACCTGGAGCCGTAGCTTAGCCTTCAGTATATGTTGGATGGCGTTGAAGATGTGTGTTGGGAAATTGCGGTTGAGGCGTCACACTCGCCAACCTGAGCAGCAGCAGTAGAAGCACCACTTTCTCCTGCCTTCATTACATGCATGGCTGCTTACATGGCTGTCACACTAACCAAGATTTATGTGGATATCCACAGTTCTACGCTCAATAATGCCTACCACAAGCCAGCCCTGTTGAAGGGTGTTTCATGGTGAAGGACATGCAGATTGTGGTACAGTATAATGCATGCAATGTGTTTACGATTCCCTCGACTGTACCCTCTATAGATTATTTTATCTGACCAAACCTTCATCCCCATTACCACCACCCCCTCCCAGTCCCTAAGGGTTCAAGCACCCAAATCAATGTTAAAGAAAAGAGAAGAGGGCTGTGTTCCTCCCCCTACATCTGTCATAGAGAGAGAGGGAGGGGTTGTACTTGTGGGCTGTACAGGGGAACAATATCACACCATCTGTCACAAACCAACTGCTTCATCTCTGATGGGATAAATACACCTCCTAAAAACATCTACCTTTAGATGATTACAGAGTATTAGTTTACTGGGGGCAACGGCTCCCCCAATCCCCTACAGTATACCCAGCAGACACTCTGTCTGCTTCTGCCTAACCACACCCTACCTCTAGTGTATCCATCCACCCAGCAAGCTGCGCATTACACACGCACATAATAGGCTTTTCCATCATCAAAAATCTAGCCATTCTGTGCAAAAGGAACTAATTTAATTTCACAATATTCAATCAGGGAATTGAAATGGTGCTCGACACAATAAGGAAATATATGGAGAGTGTTTCTAGGAGAGTGCACAGAATGGATGTGAAAGCTTGATGAAAAGGAGAGCACATTGTGCTCAGAGGTAATGTTGAAAATGTAAGATGCAATCTGTTCATAACTGAACAGGGCTCTTTCATATTGAAATGATGCTGCTGCCTCTGCTGCCTCTGATACGGGAGGGTGGGCGGGGCTGGCGGATTCTTCTTGCTTCCTTAGCCGTCGCCTCTTTGTGACGTGCCCTTTCACAGTTCACACAGTCCAACTACGCCAAAGCCCTTGTTCAGTACAGAGCACTAAATGACCCTCCTAAACAATATTGGTACAAACATGTATGTCACTGATGATTAGCCTATGACGGGCTAAAGGAGATGCTAGTAAACAACAACAACATCAACAAATCACTACACACTGCTTCTCAACCGAACAAGACAACAGACACCCCAGAAATTTCACTATGGGGCTGGCTAACAGAATGGGTCTGTATGGAGAGAACTCAGCTAAACCTCATATCCCCTATGGGCCATATGCCTCTCTCTCACTCTCTCGCAGTAGCATGTAGCTCGAGCCGCAATCTCAGTCATTCATATTTAATTCCAGTGGAGTTTCCGGCCGGACTAATGTGCTATTGATTTCAAGTCTCCTATTACTGGGGCTGGGAGATTGGCGTGGGAGAGAGGGATGGAGAGGGACTGATGAGAGAGGGTGAGGAGAAGGGAAAGGTGGAAGATGGAGAGGAAAAAGAGAATACCGTGGGGGTGCTGTTGAGGAGCACGGACATGGAGAATCAGGATCATATGTCTTCTCAGACTGACTGTGGTGTCTATTTTGGAGTTCTATTTCTCTCTCTCGTGAAATAATATTTTAGACCAAAGACTTCCATTAGAAAGAGTGGAGGGAGAACGTTTGAGACAGTGAAAACAAAAGCGTTTTCAAAGATTAGACTTTTTTTAAAGGCCTAATGCAGTTGTTTTTATATCAATATCAAATCATTTCTGTTTAACAATTAAGTACCTTACTGTAATAGATTTCCATTAAAATTGGCATATATATATATATATATATATATATATATATATATATATATATATATATATATATATATATATATATATATCCATTAAAATTGGCATATATATATATACTATTTCTCAAGCACGAATTTAGCGAGGACTGTCTGGGAGTAGTTTGAGTGGGGAAGGGGGGAACTGAAAACTAGCTGTCATTGACAGAGAGGTTTGGAACTCTCTTTGTTATTTACTGCATGGTGATGTCACCATTGAAAGCCCAAACTCCCCGCCCATGCAAACCTACTGATTAGAAGGTCCTGTGTAGATTGTATTTTCAACCAGCAACTATCAGGAAATAACATTGACTTTTTCACACTTTTAAAGTGTTAGTTTCATCAGCTGTTGTACAATATCATATAAAACAGAATTTTGACCGCACTGGGCCTTTAAAGTCAGAACTGTTACACAATATGAATATCAATGAGCTGAAGAAACACCCACACTCTTGCGTTATTGCATTTAGTTTAGCGTCTTAGTGATGGTGTTTGTATGTGACAGATAGACAGAGGAAAAGAGAGTGGGAAAGGGAGAAGAAGAAAAGAGAAAGATTGTCTGAGAGCTGGGTGTATTTAAGGTTTTCTCCCTGGATACCAACGCAGACGGGTCGAGATGAAAGATTAATAACCATCTATATTTAACGAGGTTTAGAGTAAAACATGTTCCTTACCAGAAAGGGTGGTCGCACTCACCCCCCCCCCCCCCACCCCCCCCCCCCCCCCCCCCACCCCACACACACAAATACACAATGCACTATGACTTTTTTGGGTTTGCACATTCACAATTAATGTAGTGTAATGCATACACTCCTACGCATGACAAAATATAATGCACTTACACGTTATGCACCTATGGCCCGAATTAACACAGAAGAATACACTACATTAACACTCCGGTTTGAAATCAAACACACACACACACACGCACACAC